>NC_083478.1:8472500-8755000 GCF_030014155.1 Tachysurus vachellii | reverse complement strand
CTGATACAACAAACAGAAGTGTATAAAGGGGAGGCTACACATTACTCAGAAGATGAAATGTTTTTTTCAGCATCATCATGTCCGTTCCAA
This sequence comes from Tachysurus vachellii, assembly GCF_030014155.1. NCBI lineage: Eukaryota > Metazoa > Chordata > Actinopteri > Siluriformes > Bagridae > Tachysurus > Tachysurus vachellii. The sequence continues at coordinate 8,754,910 of NC_083478.1, read as the reverse complement.
AGATGACATCAGTCAGTCAGCTGGAGACCTACCTCAACTGACCCACTGATACAATGGAGGTACTAAAGTCCTTCTCTGCAGACTGCCACATCTCATTGAGGCTTAATGTTCTGCTACCAGCTTGTTCAGCACCGCAGGACTGATTTTTACAAGAACTTTGAAAATCAGCTGCTTCTTGAGATATACAAAAACCTCTGGTAATAAGGTAGTTTATTACAGTGAGTGGCCAGTTTGATACACACACATGCACACACACACACACACACACACACACACACACACACACACGCACATACAAACACACACATACATATATATACACACACACACTACCTATATATACGCACATACACACTCACTGGCTCAGTTTGCGAGTTGTTTCCTATAATCCTATAATCTAGGTTGTGGCCTAGGTGATGGCAATCATGGTGATGTTTTTTTTTTATTCATGTAAGCTTTAATGTATTAATTGATGTGAGGTCCAGTTACCAGTGTGACACTAAAACAGGTAGTAGTAATGGCTACTTTTCAAGTACATGTCAGAGCCCATACTCCTTTACTTTAACTTGAGTGAAAAAGTGTAGACAGTCCTTCAACTCTGCCAGAGTCTTTTTAAACACGAGTATCTGTACTGTACTTCTACCTGAGTGAAGTATGTGTGTACTTTTGCCATCTCTGCTCCTCATACTTTAGAGGTTTGTGTTGTTTTAGAGGCTACATGGCACACTCTACTACGCTGCCAGCGTATCTCTGTTCCACTTATTTCTCACAGATAATAACAGCATGTCCTGACCTAACAAGGTGAGTTTCTCCTTTTTAGACAGAGACAATTTTGAGAAAATTTGTATCACCCTTTTTGGCCTTGTCCTGCATAGAGGACAGTCTGCTGTGCGCTTTTTACTTTTCTGTACTGTGTAGTGCTTTAGGAAATAAAGAGGCTTAAAAACAGCTAAAAAGGAGTCAGGAGGATGCAGGCATATTTGACTTTATGCAGTTCTTTTATGAGTCTCCTTTTCTGCCGGGAGGATTGGAGTGAAATAAATGATGGGTGTGTGCACCATGAGATGTGGGATGCTTGCTGGTGTGAACTCCGCCTGAGGCATTAGTCTTTGATGTGTGTTAAGGACTGAGTGTTGATCTGCGGTTTGGGGACTGCCGTTGAGTAAAAAGACATGGAAGGATCAATAGCTTTCATCATCTTACAAAAGCAGGCATTATGTCTGGAGGAAGACGGGAGTGGGATTCTGGAGGTAATTATTGTAACGGCTGTGAAATGATAAGACCATCGATTGTTGGCTATACAAAAGCATGCTATATAGCCGACAATCAAAGTTATATAGCTGACGATCAATCCAGAAAGAGAAGTAACGACAGTCATAATTTAATATAATAATTTAATAACTATGAAATTAATAAGCTTAAAGTAACAACAATGGAAATATAGCCTTTAATGGTGTGTGTAACAATATGAATCATGTACAATAAGATATATACTTGCTCACTGTCTAGAGGTAAAATATGTATTATTTACAACACTGAGCACATAAAAGGAAACATACAGCCAGCTGTGCAAAAGCTGTTCTAAAAAAACTATATGTCTTCAGTTTTCATGATGCTATTCATATTTCACATAAATTATTCATCAGTATAATAAAAGACACAAAATTGTGCATTGTGACTTTTGTGCATTGTGTCATATTATAGGTGCATGTAGTTCTGCAAGAAGAGAGAATATAATATACATTAAAGGCAACAAAAGAAGGCACAGCCAGAGGATAAGCATTACAATTATGTGTCCAATTATAAGCTGGTGTGTCTGGATACAAAACATGAGCCATAAAGACCCATGGCTGCCTGAGGGCAGAGATGATGCACCAGTGTCAGGTTTTGTTTTTACAGGACTTCATGTGCAGTTTGATTTCCATGTACTTTAGTGCGTGGTTGTTATAATGGCTGTATTAGTTTCATTTTCCAATGTAACTAATCTATAGCTTCCAAGACAGCATAACGATTAGAGCTGGTGGTTAAAAGTCTTATGACTGCATAGATGGCCAAAACTCTTCATTCTATTTTCATACCTGTGTTGATGTGAAACTCACAGTTAATCACAGATGCTGTAATTAGACTTGTCTTAAAGATTTAAGGACTCACACCCAATCAAACCATTCATATGAGCACTATGTTTTTAGTTTTGTGTTGTTTCCTGTAGTTATTTATATTACGTAGCACCATGGTAGCAAATGTTGTTTAATTTTAATGTGGACTGCAACAGCTGTATATAAATAAAATGACAATAAAAGCTTCTTGACTTTACTTGGTTTGACTTATAATGTAGCTTATGTTCACTGCTGGCTCAAAACACCATGATACTTATTAGAATGTCCTCGGATTTCCTGCTATGAATAACAGCCATAACATGATATATATTTTGCTCATGTTTCAGGATTGTTCATCAAAGGAAGAACATTTGCCATTTTGATCCAAAAACAACAGGACAATACAAGGACTCTCAAAACATAGGACACACAGTAGTGTCATGATTAGCTTCAGATTCCCTGGTTTGATCCTGAGCTCAGGTTACTGTGTAGAGATTCACGTGTTATCCCAGTGTCTGTTTGGTTTCACTTCAGATTTTCCTGGTTCGCCTCCATCTCCATAACACATGTCAGCAGCTGGATTATTTATACATAAAAAAAACAGTTTATGTGTGTTTTCATTTCTCACTGTACTGTACTTAACCTCTCCTTTAAAAACTCTATGGTATTCTTAGACCATGAAAAAACTATCATGAGGATGTTTTGGGAAGAGATTAAAAATCTGTTCTGTAGGTTAATCTTGTGAAAGGTTATTGGCAAAACTTTAGAACTGGAAATGTGAATTGTCCTTAGTTGTGTGAGTGTATAAATATGTGTGTAAATGGTAGCCATTCACTTCATATTGAGCATTTCCAGGATAGGCTCTGAATCCACCATAACCCTGACCATGATAATACAGTTAATGAAGATGCAATCTATCAATTATATCTTAATATAAAATAGAACTCTAAAATTCAGTTTTCCAACATGTCATACAAAGCGTTGTTTTAATATCCATCTTAATACAGTGCAGTGTATAATACTAAATCAAATCAATTTCAGGTAATGGCTAAATGCATCTGGTACAAATTTGTTAGAATTTATGATGGGCACAGAGATACAGAAAGCTCTGAGCTTTGTGCTGAACGAAGAAGGTGTGCATTCCCAAAACAGATGGTGACCTGTTCTGTATGCAATGTGACAGCGGGACTTTATCTATTTATCTCTGATGAACTGCACCATTCTCATATTTGTTGCCCTGATGGGTTTTGACACAGCTGGGTATTGGCCTGTCATTAAAACAGCATGCAGCCAAGTACAGAATACAGACTGACTGTTGGGTAAGATGAGATACACAAGGTTGCAAAAACATTCAGACAGAATTCAATTCAGTTTTATTTTCATAGCACAAATGAGCAAGAATCACAAGAAAAGATGATACAGAGATAGAAATGAGGAGAGGTACCAGACCTAAAAGGGATACCATATTGCAGGAATGTGTGCATTATAGTACAGTATATGCAGTTATATATAGACAAGGCAAACAGTACTAAATGTGAAAAAAAGTATGGAAGGTTTGGTATTATATCACTTTATGAGTCACAGGAAGTCTACAGTATCCACTGCGAGATTATTCACTGAAGCCAAAAGGCATAAAATATTTTTAGGAAGGTTTGAGTCATAAGTACATAAAGCTTCATCTGCTGGAGATTTTACTATGAATAAGGGAAAAAAACCTAGATTCTCTATTATCAGTTTTCTTTCTACATAATTGAGTTCTCAATCATTTTACACTCTAATGTAATTTGCTGGGTTTTTAACAGCAGCATATGCTTTCTTTTCGACTGTAAGCCTGTCAGCCTGTACATGTGGAGGCATTGGCAAAGAACACTGCAAGAAAGAAACCAGCCTTTTGATTAAGAATAATACTCTGGTCCTTTTTGAAAGTAATCAGGGCATCAATTGATTCAACAACACATTATATCCCATAAAATCTAAAAAAATAATGGTTGTGAGTTACTTCTGTCTTTTTTCTTACCTGCAGCCTCAGAAATTTAAATTGCTATAGGGAAGTTTGAAGGCTGGTATTTCTTAAACTTTTTTTTGCAGTTTTGTTCGATAAACAATAACCTTGGAAAGCAACTTAAATATTTTACCAGCTACAACATCAGATACTAAAAATGTTTAATTACTTTCAAAAAGGAAAAGACCTATAGTCCAGTTTCATAAAAATCTGAATAAAAACTTGATGACATTTTCGTATCAAACAAACAAACAAACAAACAAACAAACAAACTAATAAATAAATGAATAAATAAATAAAATAAAATAAAATTCATTGTATATTTTAATGTGACTGGAATATTGGACATGTTTATGAGATGTGAATTTGGGACTCCATCTCTAGGCAAAATATCTCTTTCATGGATTTAAATAATATGTACTGTAATTGATTAAATCAGCACATATTTGAACACACAGTCACACCTCTTTATTCCTGGAAATATAGTCTAAACATTCATATAATTTGTATAGTATTTTTATGTATACAGAATACAATGTAAATATTCAGATTGTATATCCAGGACATACTTTATTGTAAATACCAGCTTATTACAGCCTGGTTGGGAAATAGCCGAATTTAGTAAAATATGTATATGCTTATCCTCCTGTGCTTCTTTGGAGCTCTTATTCACAAGGCAATTCAATGAAAAAACTCATGTGACACCTCATTAGCTGTAATTACATGCAAAGATTATCTCAGATCCAGATCAATTCATTCTGATTGCAGATTTGGAATAAACAGGTTGTATGCCACCCAAAAAAAGAACACTATAAATTCTGGGTTGATCTGTATGTTAGTTGTAATCCAATCCTAAACTATACCTTTGCATAGATGAAAATTTAGTGTATGCTTTATAATAACAATAATAATAATCTACCATAATGTAGTTTATATATGTATATGTATAATGTAGTGTTCAGTTTATATGCCATCATTTTGCAACCAGGAAGTTAGCAATAGCATGTATTTCCTCTGTTTGTGCAAGACTTCCATTTAATTCAAAAAGTACTTCCTTGTAACTGTAGTAAAGTAACAATAGGACTGAGAGTTATTTCTGTTACTTGTTGATGCCATTAATATGATTATTATTGTTGTTGTTCTTCTATCTGCAGTTACTCAGGTTTCCTTAAACAAAACTGTCTGTAAACTGCAAGAAACTCACAGTACAGTATGTTTGGATGCCTAAGTACATTTGCTCGCATTTTTGTATTTTAATGAAGTTTTAAATAGAAAAGTTTTATTATGGCGCAAGATTTTATTTTACTTTTTTGTTAACTGTTAGTTCTGAAAAATAAGCGTAGATTTGACTTTGCAAGCTACCGTTATGAAAAATGTCACCTGAAGTAACTAAATCCTTGTCTGTATCAGCTGCTAATTGGGGACACTGGAGACAGCTGGACTATCAAGCAACAAGTTTAATGTCAGTACCAGTTTAATCACACACACTTTATCTTACATTTAACTTATGGACAGTGGTGGCTGTTGATTAAGGCCCTTATTCCTCTATGGTCCAGAGGTCCTATATCTTGGCTAAACCTGAGCCCTGACCTCAGCATCCTCACAAGCTGGGATATGTGTAGAAAAGTATAAAATCTCCTCCTCCTCCTCCTCGTCCTTCTTCTTCTTATTCTTCTTCTTCTATCCCTCTTCTTCATATTATTCTATTCTTCTTCTTCTTCTTCTTCTTCTTCTCCTATTCTATTCTTCTTCTCCTTCTTCTTCTTCTTCTTCTTCTTCTTCATTTATGTGTTGATATCCACAGATCCACAGAAGACGCGAGCTGTGTGTTTTCACTGTATCCTCAGAGCCCAGTCTTGATCACCTGTGTGATGTGAACATTACCTGAATCCCAGTACCTACATTACACAAGGTACAGTATATGCAGGTGTACAGGTGTTCCTAATGAAATGGACGCCGTGTACATGCATTAATGTAGTGTCTAAACGGTTTCATATCAAATATTTCGACTGCAAAATCAAATAATCTTTCACTAACAGCGTTATTAATTTCGCTCGCGCGCAGCGGCGCCGGTAAGTCACGTGCGTCACCTCGGTGTAGACGGAGAGAAAGAGGAGAAGGCAGGAGTTAGATGTTAAAGCGAGAGACGAGCAGTTGCTCTGAAGCGGTTTCACCGCCGCACATCACATTAGCTTCAGTTGTGTTTTGTTAACTCGTCCGTTTCTACGGTTTACCGGAACAAGTCCAGATGTTGTGGTGACCAAAGCACACCCAGTTCCAGCTGTTTCGACGGAGAGACAACCAGACAGCCACAGCGGGACAAAGTAAGTCGCGATCAGCTACAAAACGACTTCCAGTGAGATTAAAGGTTCGTCACTGAGTCTCCGTTAACGAGATGCGCGAGGCACAGATGTGTTGCGCGCGCGTATGTTCTATCATCAATATGTACTTTTGTTTTTAAGAATTTATGATCATGCAATAGCACAGACATTGCTTCTCAAACCGTCTTCATAAACCACAGATTTCAGTCTTAGTCCATTAAGAATCAACACACTACAAATGAATAGATGCATAGAAAATGTTCTACATTTGCATACTCAATAACGCCAATAATGTTACACATTTATACAGCTGTTTATTTCACTATGAAATCACTCAAGATGAGGTATGAAATAAATTTGCATATTTGATGCAATTTTTTAGTATAGAATTAAAGGTAAATACAAGAATAATCAACATTTTGGGACAGTTTTTTCCATAATATCCATCTAATTAGGGTTAGTAATGATTGCAGGTCATGAAAGGACAGATTTTGAAGAAGGATTTAAAGTACCTTTAAATGAAGTATTGAAAGGCCTTATTGTGTTTCCTATCTAGTAAATGTGGCTTGCAAGATTTTTAACGAAAATTGACACTGATATCATAATGACCTACTGTATAATCTGAGTAACAGGAAACAAGCTTTTCATGGATATGGCTTGATGTAGCTATCTGAGCCAGGCACCTGGAGCTTAAATCCTTTTTCAAAGGTAGTAAATTTCAGATCATGCTTTGATCACGAGTGGCTCACTTATGTACGTTGCTCTGGATAAGGGCGTCTGCCAAATGCTGCAAATGTAAATGTTAATGTAAATGGATCAAAAATTGAGACTTTACTGTAAAGCTTGGACAGTTTTAGTGATACGGTTTAAGATAAGACATATTACAAATAACAGGAAAAATGATAGATGTTACCAAAGCCTGCCCCTTCTACCAGTAATGTCTTGGATTTTTCCAGAACCATTGCCGAAATGTACAAAAATGAATAACACACTTTATTATAGATCATGTGAGATTAACACTACAATGATTGTGTATCGTTTTATTTAAACCCAGTAATAATTCCTGTTAATTGATAGAATAAGTAATATGTTACAGCATAAATAGTCGTACATTATGGACCTTCAGCGGCTCACAAAAATGCGTGATCTTGATACACTTGGATTAGGTGTAGGTGACCTTTTTGTACCAGGCCAGTAAAACGTCCTCTTGCTATTCATACATTTTCATTTGATGGCATTCCCCTGACGCTGCCTTACAGCATCCATGTTCCTCAGATGCTAGTGTTTGGTCAGCTCTTTGTGAGCCAGTCAGCTTGATTCCCTGCTTGATATTCACCTTTTCTCAATCACCCTATAAACTGCTACCTCCAGTTTTCAGTGGAAAAAAGAAACTCATACATTCATTACTCTGCCCATTCCATAGATCCTACTCTCTCAGTAATAAGAGATGGGACATTTTAGGGAGTGTTTTTTGTACTAAAACAGAAATGATCTACTCTGTGGGATCAAAGGCTATATGAAATAACTAGGGATGCAAAAACGATGCCAATGAAGAAAAAAAAATAAAGCCATACGGCTGGCAAACAATATATTTCATTGTTCAGATTGTTTAGAAGCAGCTGATATTGAAAGCTAATTGTTTCTTATCAATCAACAAAAGGAAAGCTGCCATAATGCTGTAGGCACAGGCTGTGCTTTAAGCGTGTTGTCTGCTGTGTGGACTAGCTGTTAGAAACACCAACTGGAGAGAATCTGGCTAAAAAAATGTCTTCAGGAGGAGTAGTATCTTCAGGAGTATAGTAGTATTCAGACTGTTTGGAGGAGCACTGGCACTACTGTAACTCTGCATTTACATTGCCATGGTACACACAAGACTGCAAACTGAATTTTACAAGATTTTCATTTAAACAAGAAATTGAGAAATTAATGTTACAGGATTTGAAGCTCAGGTATTTGATACTCAACAATAAAAAGTGAAACTATTTTTTGTTACTTTTCATGGAATAGAGCTACACATACTGTACACCTTTACACTACTGTTATTTTTTTTAAATAATCCAGCTAACCGCTGATAAAGGTGCTTGACAAATGATACGCTTTAATTGAAAATAATAAGATTTAAACTGACCAGTTGTCCTAATTTTTATGAAAGATAGAAATATATTAGCTATGTTGTATATGTGCAAGATCATGGGTAACATCTTTTAACATGGAAATCTTTTAACAAAAGAGAAAACAAAAAGATATAATGTTTGACGTCTGAACTCAGATGAAGAGGTGTGTATAAGACTGTAGGGTTCATAATGATCAAATTTATGTAAACCTTTTTGACAAGGGCAAACCCAAATGTGTTTTCAATCTCTAGGCTGAATTTGTTGTTTTCCCACAGCATATAAATTCAGGTCAATGGATTTCCCTCCAGGAAGCTGAAAGATCTGTGTGTAGCCTGCAGGCTTGCTAGTTTGATGGACATGCTTGACAGTACCACCTCCACAGTACCACCTGAGCTCCAGGCATTTATCTGGAAACCAGATGGTACTAATAATCTGTCTTTACACCATGCATTGTGTCCATTACTAAGGCCATATCATTGGGGCTGCCCTCCAACTTCTGATGCAGTCTAATAAATCTTTCATGGCAGTTGAGCTTTGTGGTAATTTGGAAAATGCTAATCAGCTTGACATTTTGTCATTTTGCTGTATTTTCTCTCGCAATCATAATGCAATGAAAGAATATGTGGTATGTTCTTCACTCATGCAGTTTTCCTATCTTATCTGGGAGCAGCAGTACAATACATAGCATTATGCAGAAATATTTTAAGAGCTTCCGTTAGTGTTTACATCAAACATCAGTATAATATCTGAACACTGAGATGATTGGACGCCTGGTTTGAGTAGTCTCTGTAGATTCTCATGCAGTGTCTAGAGTGTCTACAGATTGGTGCAAAGCAAAACAAAACAAGGTCTGATGTGAACAAACAGATTGGTTTAAGTTGAAGTCTATGGAAAATCAAACAACCACTGTTTACAATGATGGTAAGAAGAAAACCACATCAGGTTTCTATCCTGTCAGCTGGGAAAAGGAATCCAAGGCTACAATGGACACATACTCACTGAAACTGGACTCCAGTATTAACCTTTGCTTCAAATTCTTGCTCTTGAAGTGTTCCTCACAAATTAGCAAGTGTTAAGTGGTGTGGTTTTTATGGATGGTACTCCGTCTAGTTGTTCAGTAGCAGACCTTATTAAAGAGATGTAATGGAAAAAATACACTTCATGACTTTGTACTGTTGTAGGTCCCAGGATTAGCACTTCTTATTGGTCCATTATACATTTTTTTCTCTGAAACCAAGAGTGTCTTTCACATTATCAGAAACAGAGCATTATTGAGTGCCTAATACATCTTGTAATATAACAAATCCTTATTCCTTGATATATAATGTGCTTCATCTGTCCTCTCTTTACATCCAGGCCTGTTTATTGGGTATCAATGTGTTGGCATGGTGTATGTGCTTGCATATGTTTGAACACATTGATGCTTAGGCCTCTTTCAATTCTCTCCTTCTGTGCTGGCTTGTAGTGTGGGCAAACTGAATCAGTAGGGAGACTTGTTCTCTTCTCAGAGCTTGCAGCCTCTAGACTTCAACACGCTCTGGCTTTAAGCTACATTATACTGTTCTTCAGTAATTGTCACATGACAATAGAATAGGATCAAACATGCACTGTTTAAAATGGATTTTGCACAATGACTCACTTTTAAACATGGAAGTAAACTGAAATTGAAATTAGATGCACAGATGATGTGCATCTTGTTTTTGTTTGTGACGAGATCCCAAGGCTTTCTTATCATTGTATTCAGAGTTATTGCATTATGCATTGTATCCCGTTTTTATGATAATCATTTCCAAGTTATTCATAGAGGACATGAAGCATGAATGTTTGTTGTTTTTGGCTCATCTGTGCTGCAGAAGTCGGTAATAGTTTTTTGTAGGGTTACTGGGGATACATATAAAACTGTAAATCTCTGAACATGAAGACTTTGGAAATAAATTTGGAACCAATTTTGTGCTCAAATGAAATAAAAAAAGGTTTGGGCAATAAACAACACCAACATGCTTGGTGGATCATTAATGTTTTTGGGCTTGTGGTTCAGGGCTTCTTCAAGCCATCATAAGTCCCTGTGAAAACCAGGACAGCGTTCACCAAATGTTAAATGTAAAGGTGCAAATTAATTGTTAAAACAGTGTAAAATCTACTGCTTAAGAAAATATTTAAAAAATGCAATGTTTATGTTTCTGATTTTATAAATTACAGTCACTCAATTACTCACAGTCACTCAGTTACGGATTTAGGACACCTGTGTTCAGTCAGTCTCACACACATATTTATTACTAAGCTTGGTATGTGCTGCTTCCTGATTTTCACCTTGTTCCTGTTGCTAATTCACCTGTGTTTTTGCTCTAGTCTGTGTTACTGTGATATCCTGTTAGTTGACTGTCTGTCCGCTGCCTGTTTTTGACTCAAATATTAGGACAGTTTGTCTGGTTCTTTGATAAAAACACCAGCCAAATCTAGAAAACAGCTAGACTGTTTCTTTGCTATCAGTCACATTTATAAAGATTTTGAAGAACCACAGTAGTACCTTCTCAGAAATTGAGCCATTTTTTTGGACACCATTAGAGAGGATAACAAAAAAGTGTCATTTGGTTTGGCTCAGAAGGACAAATTATTTTACAAAAGCAAAGCAGTGGTACAGACAGGTGTAAATATCACCGTTGTATTTCAGTGGAAATATATATGGCATTTGTCCAGGTTTTTAAAACCTAACCTTATGTAAATGTGTCTGTAATCTTTTCTGTGATTGAAATCACACTGTTTTTGTGACCTTAGTTTCTGCATGCCAGACAAAGTCACACACACACACACCAAAGTACACAGTCTTGTTCACCGATTAAGAGAGTTTCCGGTGTCACCTTTTGTCTTGGTATCAGAATAGCTAAAGTTATCTAAATGGAAAGGTTAGCAAACAAAACATAACTTTTTTCTGACCTTCATGTTCACACAAACTTGTAAATAGAGACAATTGGAGTGAAGCTCGAGTTAAAAGCAATAAACTGTAGCATATCGGAACAAACCCACCCACTTGAGAAAGTGCATGGTGATGACCCGGTAGCAGCGGAACAAAATTACTTGAGTGGCATATTTATAATAATGCCAATAAGGAGCAGATGAATTAGGGCAGTTTCTGTTTAGAAAGAGGGAGCAACTCTGGAAGACTCTTAAATCCAACTAGAACCATAGTAGGTGAATTGGGTAGACAAAACACACAGCAGGTTCCTCTCTATGGAAGATTAGTTACTTGGTAAACAGCCCACAAAAATTTAAACACTAAGTCTCCCCAGAGTCCCTCAGCCACCACACAAGCTTATTGTCAAAGCAGGAAGTGATTGCTAGCAAAAAGGCAGTATTTAGAGTGACCCGTTTCATTTTTGTCCAGGAGTTCATAAGTGGAGCCCTTAGGACAGGGGTGATATCATTCTGGTCTCTCAGGAGACTACCAGTGGTGTGGTGCATGGCAATAGCCACTACATACACATTTACTGCAGAAAGGGATTTTCCGCTGTCTAGCAGTGCCTGTTGTTTCGACATGAGAGCATTCAAGGATCCATGTACTAGAGGCTCTTAATGTACATTAGGAAATGTCTCTTGAACTGCTGAGTTGCAAGTTTCAACTTGCCTGAGTGCCATACTTAGCAACAGAATGATTTGTAGCTAATTCAGGTACAGTGCAAACTAAACCACCTCAAACTAGTACCCTTGGAGTTTCCGAATAGCTTCAGAAAATATGCAGTACATTCACTGTAGATGTGAAGAGATGAAATGAGATAAAAAGAGATCACTGTCAGCTTTTGAGGATAGGGTTCCTGTATCTCTGTCATCTGTAAGCTGTCACAGAGATCTAAAAGAAGAAGATAGTGTATGATGGATTTATGACAGAGGTATTTATGTCGTGCTCACTTATCCAAATATAATGTGGGCAGATTATTTTGGTTTCGATTGGTTCCTTTGGATGCCATATAGAAGCAAAGTGAGCTTAGTTTGTACACTGTGGTACAATCTGACATGATGAATCCTAGGTGCTGGGTGCTAGGATAGCCATTTGTAAGGTCATTGCCATGTGAAACCCTAAAAAAACTTTAAAGGGATCTTTGAAATGATTGTTTTTATGTAGATGCAGATGTATAACTGAGGTACAAGGTTCTGTGTAAATTTATATGTTGAATGGAAAAATGGAAGCTGTAGGACAAGTTCAAGCAGAGCCATTATATAGGGAAATATTTAAACAGAATTAAGACAGGTAAGCATCAGGTATTTTCTTATTTGTATCTCAGGTAATAGCCCATAGCATGTGCATTTATATTTATTCAGAGGCAATGTGGCAAATTCCTGCAACATAGACTATTTGTAGTTTATTTAAATTTAAATGTTTGTCTTTAACTTTTGACCCCTACAAACTTTTGACTCCTACAAAGCATATTATAAGGTCTAATTTAAAGTTTATTTAGTTAAAAGGGAAATATTATAAAAGATACACATAGTAATCATGAACAACTACACGAATTGTGAGATCACTGTTGATTTGCTCAAAACCAGCTCAAAACCAGATGATGTTTTAACTACAGATTTTGCGTGCGTGTGGCCTCAGTTTTTACCAGTTTAGGTGGATAAACAGGACAGTCTGACTGACCATTAGATAAAATAGAGGTCCTATCTTGAGCAAATCTATTTGCTGCTGTATCATGACTAGCCTGAGGGCCACTATTAATTGGCTCTTGTATGCCTAGTGGGACCTGCCCTGGCAGAATTTGCTGAAACCTCTGTGTGACACTTATGACCTGTAAACGTAATAAAGCAGCTTTCATGGTAATGTGCCTGTTAGATTTGAGGTATGCCCAGGATCTACCTGTCAATAGTGCTATGTCCTGATGCTTTTCCAGGAATGCTACTGTAGGTAGGACTGATGTTATTTCCATGCTTAAAATATATGAATAATTTACACTGACTGAAGTATTCCTGTACTAATGTCAATTAAACAAGGTTTTTCTTGAACTACAGTAGACCCAATAACAATGCTTTAGCATTACAAACAGTGGTGTTTTGGTCTTTGCTTTATAGCAAAAGAAATCAATACAGATAGCTAAAATGACAGAAATCAATACATGATGCATGACCAACGACATTCTGTTGGAGTTGTTTGTGCTTTTATAAGTCACTGCAAAAGCTTCTGTTTAATTCCTCTTAGACGGAAACGTTTAAGTTTTAAGCTTCTGCAACTTGATCCATCTGTTATCTGTCAGCATGCTCTTTAGAGCACACAGTGAATTTTAACACATTTCAGTTGAGCTGCCAAAAGCAAGTGTGAGTATCGATGGCGCTTGTCCAGCACTTCAGAGGCACTTAAGTGGAATGGCTTGAAAATGCTCCTTGCTTTGCAATTTTTTTTATTGTTTTTTGACATTATTCTTTGAAATGGACAAGCAAGCAATGGACAATGAAAAACATAAATACAAAATAATTCATTCCAGATAAAAAAATAGAACGTTTTTCTTTGCTTACAAAGCCATGAGCAAAATACAGATGTTAAAAGATTTAAGAACATAAATATTTTTGATTAAATTAACTTAAGGTAAAGTATCAACTTAATTGTATAAAATTAAAACAGGTAAAACAAGATAAGATATGTAAAGCAATACAAGAACGGGTTATTTTTCCCAAAATAGATTTGTACTAGATGTATCAAGATGCTTAATAATTTGCACTGCATAATTTCTGTTGGTATAGCTTTATATATTTATATATTCACTAGTACACTAGTACACACGAAGAAGCTCACTGGATTTACACAATTCAAATGCATCCATCAGTTTCACTTGATTGAACTGAGTAACATAATTCAGTATAATACAATTTCTTTCCATATACCCAACCTGATTTGATCAGGTGTTGACAAAGCTCTGTCAAATTAAACACTGAACTCTCACCTGAGCTGAGACTCGAAAACATGACGCCATTGTTTTGAAACAGCATTGTGCTCTTCTACAATGCATACTTTAACTGCTTAAATGTGTTACTATTGTTCTAGTTCCCATCAACTCCAATGTCCTCATGAGATTTCACAGTGTAATTGATTTCCATTAACATTACCTGAATTGATCTTGATCTAATATTATAGGACTGAAGCATATACTGAACTTTACATTTAAATTCACATGACAGTTTCATTATTATTATTATTATTATTATTATTATTATTATTATTATTTTATGATTAATGACAATACTACTACTACTAATACTAATAATAATGCATTTTATTTATATAGCATATTTCCATAGCACATGGACAATTCTAAGTTGATAGACATACAGCAGCTAACAGCAAAAAAAAAAAGACAATAAACAAAAGTATGAATTCAAGTAAAATATTCTACTTTATTTTACCTTACATATAAATGAAATAAAATTTGATAACGAATCTGATTGGTTTCTCCTTTGGTTACAAAGTAAACACTGCTGAATTTTCGGATAACAGTTTTACAGGGAATGTAGCAGCGACAAAATTGAACATGGTGTTGTACTGTTAATGAAAGTTCAGTTAGATAAATAGTTTGTGGTAGTGGCTAAGGCTAAGGCTTTGTCACTTCCTCTGGAGCAAATTGAATATTGAGCCATAAAAGGAGACTCGAAAACATGATGCCATTGTTTTGAAACAGCATTGTGCTCTTCTACAATGCATACTTTAACTGCTTTAATGTATTACTATTGTTCTAGTTCCCATCAACTCCAACGTCCTCATGAGATTTCACAGTGTAATTGATTTCCATTAATAATACCTGAATTGATCTTGCTTGTTTAAATTAAGTTTAGAAATGAAATCAAATCAAATTATCGTTGTTTTTTTAAACTATACACTATATTTTTTCTGAAATCTATGATTTTTTTTTAAATAAAAACATGTAGATATTTGTGTGTTTAAATCCAAATATAAATACGTTAATAAATGTCTAAAACATTCTTGAATTATTATTATAGTGCACGACTGCTAAACATAGAACTCTTTAGAATAAGGATGTCCTGATGTCTGCCAGTGTTGCAGAGTTATTATAATGTGTCTGGGGGAAATAAGGATATATTTAAGTGGACTACAGCTTCCAATGTCCCCTTTATTACACACTGAATGGGATAGCAGGCCATTAAAGTTACCAGGCAAACACACCTTCATGTGTGCAGCTTAATACATGCCTTTGGGAGGTAGGAGGAAACTGGAGAATCCAAAGGAAACCCACACTGTCATGTGGAGTACTTACAGAGAAACTCTGCACAGACTGAAACCACAGAAACTAATTATTTAAAGACTTCCAATGCTTGCATTATTTTGTCAACATAAGCTACACAAAAAAATCATTAAAATGATAAGCACAATTTCTTTATGTGTTTGCACTCAGGCAAACACGGCATAAAGCACAGAGCCACTATTCCTTATTGGATGTGTCTACAGAACACTGAACACAGACTTGAGCCACAGTGACTGGCTACAGTAGAGGAAAGGGAAAAACAACATCAGATATCTGGACTGGGTTCGAATTCTGAAATGATTTAAATGCATGCTTGCAGTGAGAAGGAACAAACTGGCCGTAAGCCAATGTTTCCTATTAAATATTGAATAAGGGTGTAACAATGCATCATGGAAATATGCATTTTATTGATTATGCATCTAATGCTTGCTAGTTGCTAGCTTCAGACAGCACCAGCTCCACCTCACAGCACTCGAGAGGCAGCTTGTGGAATTTAGAGAATTATTTAGTTTTATACAGACAAAATATGCACAATGTTTTACAGTGATTATGACCTTCAAATAGTCTTTTTAGCATTTTTGTTCATTAAACTTTGGTTCATTTTTGGTTTGTTAGACCCCTAATATAGAATCGTTCAAAAAATGTTATTACTAGAACCTCTGATGACTACACGACTACATGATAACTACATTAGTAAGATTTTTGTACCAAAGGGAATTTAAATTCTTATTGGATATTCTATTAGCACAAGATTTAGACTACTAAATTACAGGATACATTATTTCAGTAATTCAGAAATAAAATTTTTATCAAACATCTGGTAAATGTAAGGTAAAAAAATTTAACTCCCACAGTTTGTTAATGTAATATAAAACATAATGAAAATAGACATTATTCATTTCAAAATTGGTTAGAAGATTTTATGTGACAATCATGATATCTATATTCCAACTAAAAAATATATTTCATAATTAATACTCAGTATAGGTGAAAGTATGTGGGCAGCTGACCGTCATACCCATATGTAGTTGCCACATAGATGGAAGCAAATTTGTATAAAATGTTTTTGTATACTGTAGATTTACAGTTTCCCATCACTGGATCCAAGATGCCCAAACCTGTTCTAGCATGAAAATAACTGTGTTCATAAAGCCAGCTCTATGAAGACATTATCTGCCAAAGAAAACAAGTGTCCAGCACAGAGCCCTGAACCCAACTTCACTCAATCCTAGAGACACACTCCAAATATCTAATGAAAATTCTTCACAGAAGAGTGGCAAAGGAAGACTAAATCTGTAATGGGATGTTCAACAAGCATGTGAGTGTGATAGTCAGCTACTGTATCTACAAACATCTGGGCATGCAGTGTATTTCATCAAGAATCACGAAGCTCTATTTGAAACAAATTTATCTGGAATTTTTTTAGGTACTATCTTACAGTATATCCATCTCTTCAATGCGATAAATTTGTTTCTGTTGCCTTATTACACCGTTCATAATAATAAAAGAATTGATCCAATTGTGAATCATTCGCTTCTGAAACACTTAAAGTAGAGCTATGACACTGAATAAGCCTACACCACAGGCTGCCAGCAACACTGAAATATACTGCTTAATATATTTTATTGATGAGATAAAATATGCAGCAGCATTGCCTCTAATAATACTTGATGTTCTATTCTTAAAGCTTTCACTGAAACATTCGCATTCTGCACAAAGCCCCTTAATCCTTTATCATGCCTGACATACTGAAATCACTTTGATTATTAACAAACCCACTTATTTTATCGACTTCATAAAATTTTCCTGGTAATTACTGTTAAAGCTTTGATTGAGTTTATTTGTTGTGATTTTACTAAGGTGAAACAACATTCATGCCATCAGGGCACTCATTTAATATTTAATATTATAGAACTGAAGCATATACTGAACATTTAAATTCACATGACAGTTTCATTATTATTATTATTATTATTATTATTATTATTATTATTATTATTATTATATTTTTTTAATTTTTATTTTATGATTAATGACAATACTACTACTACTAATAATAATAATGCATTTTATTTATATAGCATATTTCCATAGCACATGGACAATTCTAAGTTGATAGACATACAGCAGCTGACAGCAAAAAAAAAAAAAAGACAATAAACAAAAGTATGACTTCAAGTAAAATATTCTACTTTATTTTACCTTACATATAAATGAAATAAAATTTGATAACGAATCTGATTGGTTTCTCCTTTGGTTACAAAGTAAACACTGCTGAATTTTCAGATAACAGTTTTCCAGGGAATGTAGCAGCGACAAAATTGAACATAGTGTTGTACTGTTAATGAAAGTTCAGTTAGATAAATAGTTTGTGGTAGTGGCTAAGGCTAAGGCTTTGTCACTTCCTCTGGAGCAAATTGAATATTGGGCCATAAAAGGACATCTGTAATTTCTTTTCCCTTATCTGCAGTTTTAAATTGCTGATAATACAAATCGTTCTACATTTCTATCACGAACGAACCCGGAGCATCTGGGTAACTTTTCACCTGAGGCAATCAGCTTCACCTGTCTATCACCATTCCTACTAGCTGCACATGCACTTTATATCTCATCTACTCTTCTTGGCTGTACTCACGTCCCTGAATATTTTATGTTTATATATGTTTCCTCCAGGTCTTCTGGTTTCCTCCCCAAGTCCTAATACATGCGTTGTAGGCTGAGTGTTTATGTGAATGTGCAGGCCGCCTCCCATCCAGATTCCCTGTGACCCTCTGTAGAACAAGCAGTACAAAAAAGGTGTTGCTGGATGGATGGATGTATTGTGTTTACCCAAGAAATGTTGTGCTACTGTCTAACACTACATGATGTGCATATTTCATAGCACAGTTTTTTGCCTCTAAGTGAAAAAAAAACGTTTGTCTCATAGACTTCATTAACAGTCATTCATTTCAGGTCATGCTCAGTCATTTTCAAACCATCAATCATAAAGTACTGACATTGTCTGATAGGGCAGTAAAAAAACTCAAAAGAACACACAGCAAATAATAAGCATGATTCCACAATTGACATTGTGCGTCCAATGTTTCAACATTGCCGTCATTTTAATCAAATGTTATCTATTTTATTGACTGGTTGTTACAGCTCTGCGGCTTACAATCTGATATTCATTCATTCATTTTCTACCGCTTATCCGAACTACCTCGGGTCACGGGGAGCCTGTGCCTATCTCAGGCGTCATCGGGCATCAAGGCAGGATACACCCTGGACGGAGTGCCAACCCATCGCAGGGCACACACACACTCTCATTCACTCACGCAATCACACACTACGGACAATTTTCCAGAGATGCCAATCAACCTACCATGCATGTCTTTGGACCGGGGGAGGAAACCGGAGTACCCGGAGGAAACCCCCGAGGCACGGGGAGAACATGCAAACTCCACACACACAAGGTGGAGGCGGGAATCGAACCCCGACCCTGGAGGTGTGAGGCGAACGTGCTAACCACTAAGCCACCGTGCCCCCTACAATCTGATATTTTGTATTTTAATTTATTCTGTATTTTAACAGATTTTGTACAATAGGCCAGTGATCATCATGTGCTGTAATGTGTGTTGTCTGGTTTATTTGTTTTGTGTGTTTATTGTATTGTAATGGGCTTAGTGGTTAGCACCATGTGCATGGAGTTTGCATGTTCTCGCTGTGCATTAAATGTTTCCTCTGGGTAATCCGGTTTCCTTCCCAGTCCATAGGCTGATTGGCATCTCTAACTTGTCTGTGTCAAACTGTCAGTCTAAATTGTCACAAATTGTATTGTGATGCGCTTGCGTATTGCATATTTTATTTGTACATGTCTTACTGTGTCACATTTTAGCCCTTCGTTCCATGCTCCTGTATAGCTGCCTACTGTATATGGAATGGATACCAACAGAGACCTGCATGACTTGACACCTGATACTCTTCCAACAGCTGGATGTGTTCAGCTGGATGAAAAAAATAATCTACCCTAATAAAAGTTTATTTATGATTTATGTCATGATTTTGATGATTTCATTACAGGGAACTGAGTTTCGTTAAATTTCAAGATATTTTCTTTTATCATAATACTGTCTTGTATTTAAATACAACATTAATCATAATCTTTCAGGCACGTAGGTTTGATTATGCAGTGTGGAATAGTACTAAAGAGAAACAGGCTCCCTGCAGTATATTTTATAACTTGAAACAGTGATTAACATGAAAGAAAAAAAATATAAATAAATCAAATCAAATAAACATAATAAAAATGAATCCACCTAGCATTTAGCATTTCCCCATCAGCATTGCTCAGTGAGAAATGTTTTTATCCATTAACCAAATACTGACTCTGCAGCTGAAAATAAGGTAATCAAAGGAACATAACAAACTGAATCTAGGACACAGTGTACTGCACAGTACGGTATAAGGAGATACATAGGTGCAAGGAGATAAACATGAATAAATCAGCAGGCAAGCTGAGTGGGGATCACTGGATTTCATCTGGGAACAAATGCGGCAGGGAAATGTGGGATTTTGTGATCTCTCTGATAAAATGCAGAATTACAGCTTTCTTTTTCTTCTGTCAAATACTTGTTAATAGTATTGTTATGCAATATGACCCAATGACTCATTTCTTTGAAAGTTTATGCCATTTTTAATTAAATGAGCTTTAGGCAAGCATCTCCACAATGAGATTTTAATAAAACGAGTGAGTTTGCTAAGTTTTTAATTACTGTAGTGACATGAATGGGACATATTTACACAAGCGGGAAAGAAGTCATGGGCAGAGAGACATGGCTGAAAGGAGTGCCGGAGAGCTTTGATTTATTCAAAGTAGACAAATCAAAGGCAAAGTCAGGTCAAAAACTGTGGTTGCTAATGGAATATCCAAGGCTAGGGAGAGACAGAGTCCCAAAAAGAGTAAAAAATTAACAGACTAATCAAAGGACCGAACGTAAAGGAAGCAACACATGGAAAGGGGCAAGACTGGATTCAAAACAAAGAATTTTCTCCCTGGGGTTCAGGGATACCTCCCCTAGTAAAAAAATATGCGTTGTAGACTGTATGGCATGTCAAAATGATCTATAAAAAGAGTAAGTGTGTGATTGTGCTCTACAGTTAGTTTGCACCCTGTCCAGTTTTTTAATGATAGAATAAGATGAAGCCATGATTATTAATTGTAGGTGAATATGGGGAACTAAAAAAATCAACAGACCACATGCACCAAAAGATTGGGTCTTTCAGATTTGTCACCTAATTTGTAGAAACTTGAAAAAATGCCATTTCAATTGTTGCTTTTCCACGGTGTCTCTTTGTCACTCCGTCTCTTGCCGCTGTTGCTAGGATCGTCTTCCTGTGCGCATTCTTGGAAAAGGAACGGTCGTCTATGGCTTTGCAGCTTGCTAATGTAAACATTGGATTAGACAAACATCCATTATGCAGCCAGACTGTTACTATTGTCAACAATGTTTACTTATCTGTTTCTGTCTCAGATATCTTTATCCTGTCAACACCTGGATCAGGTGTTTCAAAGTAAAGATTACATTCTCGTCTCATTACGTTCTCGTCTCAGATCAGGGATTTGTCTTTAAACTAGTTAGCCAGTGTGCAAATGTCAGCGTTTTTCTGTGGTAAATCAGAGAAGACGATTTAGAAGCACACTGTCGATAGCTAACTCAGACAACACAGTATATATGCTTGTTTGCTGGACTTATGTTGGTTAGCAAACTCACAACCTTGAAACAGTATATTTAATTAAAGTGTTTAAATATTATTGGCTGTCACACGTTGATTGTGGCATTAGCAGTTAATCATCTCAGGTCAGGTTTCATGATGTCTCATCACATCATCAGCTGCTGAAACATGTACTTAAGTTTGCACACGTAACTTGAAGCATCCGGCTCAGATCAAGCAGCAGGAATCAAGGATGAAAGTGGTTTCGGCAGAACAGCAGCCACTGAACTAAATAAAGCTTAGTGTGTATGTGGATGGGGGCACGGTGGCTTACTGGTTAGCACGTTCGCCTCACACCTCCAGGGTTGGGGGTTCGATTCCCGCCTCTGCCTTGTGTGTGTGGAGTTTGCATGTTCTCCCCGTGCCTCGGGGGTTTCCTCCCCCGGGCCAAAGACATGCGTTGCTTGGCATCTCTGGAAAATTGTCCGTAGTGTTGATTGCGTGAGTGAATGAGAGTGTGTGTGTGCCCTGCGATGGGTTGGCACTCCGTCCAGGGTGTATCCTGCCTTGATGCCCTATGACGCGTGAGATAGGCACAGGCTCCCCGTGACCCGAGGTAGTTCGGATAAGTGGTAGAAAATGAGTGAGAGTAAGTGAGTGTATGTGGATGTTTTCAAGAGTAGCAGATGGAATCACCTTTATAAGGAGGCAAACAGAGTTTTAACCTCAATCTAAGACGATCTGTCTCAGGGATCGTACGTGTGATCTTGAACCCTGTTGCGTTCAATGGAGATTAATGTAGAGGCCACATTGGAGATCTAAATAAGGGGTCTTGCTTATTAAATATTATTAAATGATATTAAATGATCTTGCTTTGCACAAATGCTTTACATTACCACTTTTGAGCATGGATGCTGCAATAGAGGATTATGAAATATATCCCCCTGATCTGATAAGTGAATATACAGTAGGTCAGAGGTTTGATAGTAGTTTCTTTGTCACCTCATACTCCATAAGGTGGCGAGTGACATATGAAATATAGAAAATGATATAAAAAAAACCTAATGAAGAATTTGTAGCTTTTCTGTATTTCTGTATTTACCTACCTGACTAGGAGCGATATTTTAATATTCTACTTAAAAAATAAAAAACAAAAATGGTTAGTTTTTTCAACACAAATGTTCATATCTACAAAGTAAATAATGACATCAAAGCTCTCTGAGACGCCATAAGCATTGTTCATAAGCATCTACAATTTGAAGGCATTATTTTTTAACTGTTAAAATTTTGTGTAAGGTTATATTATCATATGTAGAAACATCTCACACTGAAAACAAACAGTATCCTGACTCATTTTATATCAGACTTGTAGCGATAAAATAATTAAATGAAAATTCACTAAAAAATGTCAGATAAGTCGATTCCATTAAATAAAAAAGCAAAAGAGCAAACAGAAGCAGGGTTCAAGTGTCACACATTAGTAACCTGTCTTCTTCCTCTATCCTGTGCCCCAGTATTATTCCTTTTAATTAGCTTTCATCTTCATCACAACTAATTACCATTTACAAACATTATTAACATACTACACTACCACGAAATAGGTCACAATAGAAATCTCCTTCTGAATGTCTTTTCATGCACATATCCTTGTTGTCAGTCACAGCACTGACTCGGCTCTGTCTCGCTATACATTGGCTTTGTTAACAGAAACTTTATTCTCAGTAGCATATGCCAGAGCAGATCTTGAGGAAGTGTCCTGACAGTGGAACCTTTTCTACAGTATATATGATATGTCACTGGGTTGCTGACATGCAATGAATTTTTTAAAGTAAGAATAATATTTTACTAAATTGGGCTGTACACGTTGTTCAGAGCTGGCACCAAAACTTCTGGAGCTTAAGTCTTAAAGCCTACTCAGTTCAAAATCTTCATCAGTCAATTAACATGTAACTAGTTTACCACAAGCAAAAGGTCTGTGTTACTTTTAACTTGAAAAGAGTAAAACAATAAAAATCTAAAAAGCAGTAGCAGATACTAGTAAAAACAATGAGCAATGAGTGAATACTAAAAATTGATGACGGTGTTTGTTATTTAAATTGGAATATATATATATATATATATATATATATATATATATATATATATATATATATATATACACTCACCGGCCACTTTATTAGGTACACCTGTCCAACTGCTCGTTAACGCAAATTTCTAATCAGCCAATCACATGGCAGCAACTCAATGCATTTAGGCATGTAGACATCTTCAAGACGATCTGCTGCAGTTCAAACCGAGTGTCAGAATGGGGAAGAAAGGTGATTTAAGTGACTTTGAATGTTCAGAAACTGCTGATCTACTGGGATTTTCACGCAGAACCATCTCTAGGGTTTACAGAGAATGGTCCGAAAAAGAGAAAATATCCAGTGAGCAGCAGTTCTGTGGGTGCAAATGCCTTGTTGATGCCAGAGGTCAGAGGAGAATGGCCAGACTGGTTCGAGCTGATAGAAAGGCAACAGGAACTCAAATAACCACTCGTTACAACCGAGGTATGCAGAAGAGCATCTCTGAACGCACAACACGTCAAACCTTGTACTAGTACTAGTAAGGTGTACCTAATAAAGTGGCCGGTGAGTATATATATATATATACATATATATATATATATATATATATATATATATATGTATATATATATATATACCTTAATTTAAACAGTGCTAATAGCTAATAGTGTAAATTCCTCATGTCAACAATGAAGCCTTTTGCATGGAGTTCAGTCTTTGTTATAGCTTCCATGTTTCATAGCATTTACTTTATAACAAAGCAGTCATTTATCCTCAGTGGGAGTGTGTGAAGAAGACTACTGAGCCCATAATAATACGCATTATTGCCTTATAGGATTAAGAGACCAGCAATATGCACTTGCCAGACACCCTTATCCAGGGCAACTTACATTATCTCATTTTTATCTCATTTTTAACATATTTAACTGAGGGCTAAGGGCCTTGATCAGGGGTCCAACAGTGGCAGCTTAGTGGACCTGGGATCGAACTCACAACCTTCTAATTGGTAGACCAACACCTTATTCACTAGTCTACCATATGACCACGTGCTCTATGCACATCCTTCTGTGTTTTTCTACTATGAGTGCTATCATTTTATGTATGTGTATCAGATTGTTCTGTACATTTATTTATTTATTTATTTATTTATTTATTTAATGCAATTGTATACACAGTTGAGTCCAAATGTTTAAGCCAAGCCTGTGTTAGGTTTCACAGATATTTCTTCAGTATCATAACAAAAAATACTTTGCGAAAGTCTTTTAAAATCTCTTTGGAAATAATTCATATCTCTTCATAGCTTTGCACTCCTCTATTTTTTACTGTGATATAAATATTCTCACATAACATGTATCCCAGTGCCTTGTCTTTATAACTCGCTCCAACCTATTTTTTTACTTCTGAAAGGTTTTTGCGGCCACTCAGCTGAAAGTTTGTTTGGCTTGTGTTGTGCATTGTCATCTTGTTGCAAGAAATAAGATGACTATGGAAATAGGATGTCTTGGAATCTTTTTTAATAATATAGAACAAGATTTGACTTTTTTATCTCTTCATTTATGAGAAAGAATGTAAATAAAATAGGAATATATACACAATTCGATTACAATTACAATTACAGTTAGAACATAGCACTGCTATCTCAAAGCAGGGTCCTGGATTCAATCATGAGCTTCAATCATGTCTGTTTTGAGTTTTGTTAGTTCTCTCTGTGTCCATGTAGAAATTCTCCAAGTTCTTCAGTTTCTTCAAAAACATCATTGGCTACACTAATTGCCAATACCATTCAGGGTCTGTTCCCACTTTACTGCCAGTGTTCCTGGAATAGACACGTTTATTAGAATCGCAAAGAAAAAAAATCTGTAATACAAACTATTCATCCATCCATCCATTCATTTTCTGTAGCGCTTATTCTACACTGGCTCATGGGGAACCTGGAGCATATCCCAGTGGACTCTTGAGTTCAAGACAGGGTACAGCCTAGACAGGGCACAATTACACACACTTACACCCATTCACACACATTATTGCCTCTGAGCCTACAGGTCATGTCTTTGGACAGCAGTAAAAGACTGGAGTACCCTGAGGATACCCCCAAAGCATAGGGAGAACATTTATGCTCCACCCCAGAGGTGTGAGGCAAATGTGCTAACCATATAGCCTCCGTTTCCCCCTACTACAACAACAGTGCCCGACCTCACTACTGCACTTGAGGGCACAAAAGGCAGATTTAAAAAAAAAAAGAATAGAAGAAGAATGGAGGCTTTTATAACAGCAAAGCCCAGACCATCTTCATATTTATAGCCATGGAATGAACATATGGTGTTACAGTCAGGTGTCCACATACCTTTGGCCATATATTGTATCTTAGTTGATAATGCTGCACACCAGTTTCAACAATTCATTATTTTCCACAAAGAAGAATATTCTGTTATATGCACATTGGAGAAAAACTTACAGTATGTATAATTATGCAGCATGTACAGTATAATCCTCTTGATGAAGAGCCTGAACCTCCAAGAATACTCAAAAACCCAGCTATGACAATTTTCTGCAGGCATGATGAAGCATTGGGTGTGAAACATTGACGTTTCAGTAGACATGCAATTATCCAAAAGTACTGCTCTTCTTCTCATTACTGTCATTTACGTCCAAGATATTACTTTTTTCTCTCTACTTTTTTTGTTGACTCTCTCTCTTTCCTTTCTCTCTCTTCCTTTATGGTCCCTAGAGCTTGAGTGACTCTGAATCCCTGGTGGTTATTAATGTCAACATCATGATGTCAGAGAAGCAAGTTAAACCTTATATCCTCTTCTCTTATCATTTCATTCCACCTCTGATTCTGCTTATGACTGATATTCAGCCTCATTAATGTTAGCATTTTTTCTGTCAGGAATGCTATGTAGATGTGCAGAATCCCAAATATAAAACTAGGAAACTCTGCTAATACAGTATATGTGTCTGTTTTCAAACATCATATAGGAGAGATGTACTGTAGATGAAAGCAATGTAGGAGAGATAACTAACATAGGTTCTGTACTTCCATTACAGATTATAACAAAACCAGAATCTAACTCCAGCCATGAGAATCATTACTCACTTCCACCAAATCTGTTCCACCAAAAAGTGATCCAGCAAAAGTATTGAACTGTAGACAAAGTAAAAGACAATTGCATTCATCTGTAGACTTTTATTTTATGATGTATTTTTTTGTTAAACAGTTCTATCTACCGTGGAAGGTTCCGATCTATTGGGCAGGCAACCAGTGGCGGTTCTAGGATTTTTCTGTAACAGGGGCCATTAAGGGGCCACATGTTACATTCAGGGGCCAAGTGCAGGGTACATTCAAGCACACAAAATAATTTATTCAGTACGGTGCAAATACATTTTGGCAGTCATTCCTTTTTCAAACGCTCGAGTGCCGCCAATTGTTTGGGTTTGGAATTGCATCTGTGATGCATCTGTTGTGAAAAATTCTCCGGTTGCTCTTCTCGTCGACGATTGATGGAACGGGGGCCAATTAGGGGCCAATCAGATTTCAGCAGGGGCCAGGGCCCCTGTGGCCCCACCTCTAGAACCGCCCTTGGAGGCAAAGTCTTTTATTTATTTATTTATTTTTTTTTTACAAACATCTTATTTATGACCACATTGTAGCATTATATTTATATTTCATGACCCATAATACACTCAGCACCCAGCAGTGTAGTGTCACTGTTTCCCAATAGGTGGCAGTGTTTCACGGAATTATCACACATTTGAATTGCAGTATTCTAACTCTTTGATCTAATAATTAGAGAATCGTACTAGAGATATCATACTTATTTGAAATAGAAATTTTGTGTTGTTAAGGAGTCCTCACTGAGGTCTTGTTGTACAGTATGTATGGCTTAGTGATTAGCTTGCACTGCCTTTGCAGTCTGGTATTGATTGTAGGACAGGGAGACAGAGCTCAAAGCTGCCTTGTGGTCATAGGGTGACATCCATCAGAGGCGGCGGCTCCATTAGAACTGTAATAGATCTTTACGGTTTGTCAGTGCAATCAATGTGGACGAAAAATACTTGGCCTGGTGTCTATCCATGCCTGTAAACCACTTGCCAAGTCAACCTATTGATCCAGCTTAGACTAAAAAGCTTCATTACAGTAATACTAAAGGGAGATTGGTTGCAAGGTGAAAGATCATGTTACTAGTTGGAATGTGAATTTGATGTGATGGGTTTGCTATCGAATGAACTAAATGTTAATGGAGATACATTCACCGGCCACTTTAATAGCAACACCCGAGCCTGTATTACAACGTATAAACTGGTCAGAAGGTCTGGTAATTTTAAGATCAAATATTACAGGAAGGCCAATTCTGATCTCAATGATTTTGATCAGTAGTTCTTGGTGTCAGATTAGTTTGTTTGACAGCTTGAGACTAGACAGTCTGAAAAAGAACAGGTGACATTTTTCAGCTGTCTAGTTTCAGTGGGCCTGTGTCTGCTGTAGTCTCAGATTCTAGTCTTAAGGTTTGATGTGTTATACTTCCGGAGATGCTGTTCTGCTCACCATTTTTGTAAAGAGTGATTATTTTGATTACCGTAACCTTCCTGTCAGTTTGAACCAGTCTGACCATTCTCCTCTGACCACCTAATGCTATGTTATCTAGTTATTGACCTTTTGAACAGACAGCTATGCAGCATGAGACCTATTTTTGTACTGGAGGAGGTTGTTAAATCACAACTTGAAAACAAATAGACCCTGAGAGAAACCAAGAGGCTGAGGAACTGGTACAGATGTTCCTATTAAACTGGTGAATGTTATGTAATTCCACAAGGCAGGAAAATGAGTGCATGATAATTGGGCACTTGTTCTTGTATATAAATGTTCTGTTGAATTAAAAATGTTCAAATAACTTATGTGTCCACTCATCACTTTTATAACTGTCTTAAACCTCTTTTGTTTCTTCTGAACAGCTTGTGAACGCCCAGCTTGTGTTATGCCCAGTATTCATTAACAGTAATTATGTATGTGGTTATGTGTTTGCATAACCTTTTTAATGAGACCCAAATACAACATCAGGACATTAAGAACAAGCAACCCTTCTCACCCAGATTGTTATGGTGTAAGAAGCAACTCCTAACACATAGTCAAATACTGCACTCCTCATGTAATCTAAAGCTTAGATCACATCAATAAATAAAAGCCAAGCAGATTGCAGTCCTCAGAATCCATCCTCTGGACAACATCTGCCCGAGATGTCCACTCAGAGATGCTGCACATGTTCGACTTTAGCATTTATTTAGTATGAAAATGAAGGCAAAAAAAATAAGCACCCAGCACACATACTGTAGGAAGCAATTAATATCCTATATATTGTCAGCATAATTACCCTTTAAATTTTACCCCGTACTCCATGTTTGAGTTTCCTTTTGCATTCTCAATATGGCTCAATCTGGCTCTCTTCAATCAAGGGTCTGTGCTCTGGCCTTGGGCAGGTTGCTCATTATGGGGCAGTGTAAATATTATCATGTAATTAATTCTCCTCATTGAAGCATAGTAAAAAACCAAGGAACTTTATACAGACCATGCATTAGCAGCTGCTTTAATAAATAAATAAATAAATAGATGTTTTCTTGTCTACCTTTACACATTTATATGCAATGAAACCTATGACTCTTGCTGGAACATTTGTGTGTTCCATCTCTGGTCTTGAGTAGTCTGATCCAGAGCAGTTCAATTCAATTCAAATCTCCAGAAGACCATAATGTATTCAATGTCTGCTTTCGGTAAGGTTGATTTTAACTAGTTTTAAAGCTGTTTAAATAAAGCACTACCGCATTAGCTAGACTAAGGTTATACTTAATCACTTTGCGATTAACTGGTGTCCTGTCCCAGGTGAATTTCTTTGGCTTGCAGTGTTCCTGCCACATGATCTGCATCCACTTCAACCCTGACCAGGTTAAAGCATCTGCTGGAGATAAATAAATGAATAGTCTTCCTTGTCTGTGAGTGTTCCCTTTTGAGCCTGCCTCATAATGGAAGGAAGCCCATTCGAAGTGCCTTGAAGTGTTGCCTCATTCAATCAATGAGTCTGTTATAATGTTTACTCATTTATCTTCAATCTAAAATGTCTCGTTCTGAAATTGCTGAAATTTACTTAGCTTTTTTTGTTGTTGTTTATCTCTATTTTCAAAGAATTTGTTGTCTCTCATAGGACAGGACCACAAACAGGCAAGTTTTGGGTTTTTTTTTTTGTAAAAGAAATTGTGTGTATCTTTTAGGCTTTTATACCTGCCATTAATATTCTCCAAGCCATAGAGAATCATCAACTCAACACTAGAGAAATCTGACCTTATGTGACATTTATCTAAAATTCCAGATTTTCTGCAGGGTGATGAAGTGAAATTTTCATCAAAGGTGCTAATTGTCATTAGAGCATCGCAGGACAGCTTAATTGTCAGTGGGAGAGATGGAGGAAATCCTGAAAGGCTCTACTTCCTCGAGGGATGTGCTCTGATTTTGACAGCACTGATTTGTAGGATTGATCTTCTCTATCCTGATTTCTGTGAATGGTTAGTACATTGCTGAAGCTGATGGGTACTCGCTTTTTTCTATTTTTTCTTTGCATAATTCAGTTGACTGCAGGGATTAAAAGGAAACATGAGAGCAAACGTCAATGCATTACTTAGATCTAGACTTTGAATTTAATCTTTTAGCTGTCCTCCATAGATGCCTCTACACATCATTTTATTTTATGTTGCATGTTGAGTGCTCCACTACTATGGGTTCCAAACTGATCAACACAGGATTCTTTGCTGAGTGCTGTTTAGAGTTGATGGCTACTTTCAGCCTTTCCATGTTCATTTCATTTACTAGGACTTTCCCTATAGTTGTTAGAGTTTTGTGGGCCAATTTTCTGCCCAAGTTTATCCAAAAAGCCTTCAATACATTCTGCGGGTGCTGTTTCTTCCTCTCTTTTCAAGAGTGTCTTCACAAGTGTTAGTCCAAGCCTCTTTTTCTTTGTATTTTCATTATTTTTTTTATGAGTCTGCAGTCTGTTATTAAATCCACAGCGGCACTCTACCCAGTCTTTCCTGAGCTCCGGTATTTCTTTATCTACAGTTTAAACGTTGCACAAGGTGGTGATAGGAAGCGGCATCTGCAGATGGAACGTTTGATGTCTGGCTAATCTGGTTTTTAGTATGACTTTTAGATGAGAGCTTCGTGGCCTTGGATTCCTGCATATCGAAGTGTTTTGCTTCCCACCAGTTACTGTAGTTTGTTGCGTATACCCAAACCATGTCTTCAGATTATCTCTTATTCATTTAGAAGTGTAATGCAATAGCATCTGTATCAGTATCTGTTTAATAATAATAATTGTTTTCTATAACAACAACAACAATAACAACAACAACAACAACAACAATAACAATAACAATAATAATAATAATAATAATAATAATAATAATAATAATAATATTAATAATAGCCCTGCGATGGGTTGGCACTCCGTCCAGGGTGTATCCTGCCTTGATGAGATAGGCACAGACTCCCCGTGACCCGAGGTAGTTTCGGATAAGTGGTAGAAGATGAATGAATGAATAATAATAATAATAATAATAATAATAATAATAATAATAATAATAATAATGTTTAAAAAAAAACAGGACTGTTAGAAAAATAAGTCATTTGTCCTTAACACTATATTTAACACCACATTTCTGAAATGAAAACTGCATTTAAAATGTATTCAATATAGTTCATCTGCATGTAGCACATTTTGTACAGTGCACAGTGTGGTTTTTTTGGTGTATGGAGGTTCTATGGAGCAATGGCTGTGCAAGAATTGTTTTAAAAAGGAAAACATAAAAGTCCTAAGTGTCACACACAGTGAGCACAGACTCATTGTGATTTAGAGGTTTGAGCAGTCCTGAGAACTGAGACGTCTCTGAACAGTGGCACCAAACAGCACAAAGTTAAGCTATTCATATATGTATATGTATCTGTTTAGAACAGAATTATATGTTCAAACCAAATAATGATTTTTATTTACATCTCTAGTACCAATGTTTGCACTGAAGTCATAGATCAGTACATTTATCTTTTTTTTGGCTCATCCACAATGTCCTATAGTCTGCGTATAGACAGCTTCCTCCTTGTTTTTTGCTGGATGGTTGCACTGAATAATGTTTAGTTGGATGTTTTTCTTCTCTGTTTCAAATGTTGATGGGAGCTTTTTCCCAGGTGTGTTTTATATTAGCTTTTTCGGTTCCTCAAAGCTTCAACAAACCCCATTGAAGATTCAGCTGTCCTGTTCTTCACCAATGACATAAGCTGTAATAACTTAATGACACTTTTTGATTATTATATTGTGAGGGTGATTATTATATTGTGAGCTATTATATTGTGGGATAAATGAGTGTATTGGCTTAGATTCAGGTTAGATTCAGGTTATATGCTTATTTAAGATGAGCTTAAGATTAGATTAGTTAAAGTGGTGGACTCAATTCTCTGGGTTACTGATCAGAAGGTCTGTAGTTCAAGCACCAGTACTACCAATCTGATACTGTTGGGTCCTTGAGCAAGGCACTTCTAACATTCTCTGCTTCAAGGTGCTGTATCATGGCAGAACCCAATGTTATAACAAGTTGCGATATGAAGAAAAATATTTCGGTGGTGTAAAATATGAGACAAATAAATGAGCAGTTTTAAAATTAGATGAGCTTTGAAATTCTATATTGTGTCATAAGGAATCTCTAAATACAGCATCTTGTTAGCGATCTTTTTAAAATAAAGGATTAAAAAAGGAATCATGTATACTGTATGTATTCTGATGCAGTTTGACTAGAGTTGCTGCTGAAGCAGGCAGTGGACTACTAGCTCTCTATTTCCTTCCTGAGGGCAGTATGCAGTGTATCAGCACTGTTCATTCCATGCTATTCTACACTAGCATTTTGGCTGTAGTCTCTACTCAGGGTCCATGAAATGAGCTTCAAGTCTTGGCATTTATACATAGGTATTGGTAAAAAAAAAAAAAAAAAGAGCATATAGCTGCTTACATTTACAGCATTTGGCAGATGCTCTTAAACTATATAAAGCGATACAGTATATGGAAGTGCTTTTATGTCACTGTCAATGAATACATGAATGATGGTTTGCTAGGTAACAGTCTAAGGATACCATGAGTCTAAAACACAATTAATTGATTAATGGAAACGGGAGAAATAAATGTTAGCTACTTCAAATTTTGGTTGAATCATATAGTAGCAATTTCTAATGGCATTTTAAGCAAAAATGGTGTGTCTTCTTGTATATTACGTGTATATTATAAACACTTTCTTTTCTCTAGTACAGATATAGAAATTGTGTTTTGCATTATTGAACATTTATAAACAGTTAAGAAATCTCCCGCTCTCCATCTGAATGCCAAACACCCCGTCCACCTATCACCATCAACCATAAGGCCGAAAGGAAGGAGTGTTCTAAAGGAATCTCAGCTTCAGTAGCCTTGTGGAAGTCTGTCAGCATATCTTTCTCTGATAGAAGAGTAAAAAGCAGGCCAGTTAGAAGCAAGCAGGAAGTGCACTGTCTTCTTTTTTTTTGTGGAGCAAAACTGTTGTGCTGGTATTTTGGCAGAAGACATAATGCAGTAGAAGATGAAAGAGAGAGACAGAGAGAGTATTGCTGGATATTAAGATTTCATTTATTAAGTCAGTTCTTTCTAAATATCATAGAGATTTAATTGAATTTATTTGGTTTGATTCATGAGCTTATTTAATTCACGAAATATGAAACCGTATGAAATCATATTTCATTATTTTGCATTTTATTACTTTTATTATTATGGCTAGCATGGAACAATTACTGTACAACATTCTTTGTTTCCTATTGGCTTTTGTTTATTCAGTAGGACTGTATGAATAAATATATTTGATGCAATGAATGCAAATATATTGAAATATAGATATTAATATTTAAGCAGAATGTTTTATATATATATATATTTCAAGGAAGCTTGTCATAATGTGTCTGACTGTGTAGTGGGATTGGGATACCAATAAAACGAAAGAAATAAAGTTGCACAGGAGGCTTTTGCTTTCATGTGGTGCTTGAAAAGACAGCTTGTTGTAGCTTGTGGACAGGGTTGCCAGGTTCTAAGAAAATCCTTACCACAAATAATTAAAAAAATTGTCAGTGGTTTGCCTATTAAATAACACTTAAAGGACCCCATTTTGACTCACAGAAACTCTTTGTCCCAGCTTCATAATTAAATCAGATAAAAAAAACAGCTTTTTGATTTGTGGGAAGAAGAGCTTTTGAAACTTCTTTAGCTTGCTAATTCAGGCTTAGTAACATGTCAGGTTCAGGAGTTGAGTGGAGATATTTTTTGCAAATTGCTGTGTAGGAAACTGTTTTATAGTGTTTTTCAGAAAGAAAGAGAAAACAAAAGAATGAATCAAAGAAAATTCCAGTATAGACCACATCAACTTTCATTGGAAATGATTTTTTTTTGTCACTTTAGGCAAAAATAACACCATCGATTACGACATAATACACATATATACTTCCACTTTCCTCTCTTCCTGGTTTAATTATTGTAAAGGGGAAATAATGGCCTAAAGCGACTGTGATCAGTGATTTGAGAGCTTTGTTTAACACGGCAGTGACTGGAGAGGAGGAGACAATTCTCTCACTGTGCTTGTTCTTTCCTTCTGTTTGGGCAACTGGATTTTGAACAGATTTATGAATATTTCACATTTTCCTTTTATGTACCTGAGGATTGTCTGCCTTTTCTTCTTAAAAGCAACTGTTTTCTCTACATTCAAACTGTTATTTGTCTGCTGTCTTGGCATTAGTTTAGTCAATGTCAGCCATCACATACATTCTGGAACTTTAATTTACATTATATACAAAGTCATGGTTTGCAGAGCTTCTACAAAGTTCCTTTTCAGCTTGTTTACTGATCTCCTGAAAGAAGGGAAGCATGTTAAGTGATCACCTATTGGTTCCTGGGAGCTGAAAGTGGTCACTGGAGAGAGAAAGAGAGGAAAAGGGAACATACTAGAGAGGTGGAGAGGAAGGCAGAAGAGAGAGATGCAGACAGGGAGGGAGGGAGTCAGGGGAGTGAAAGAGA
Organism: Tachysurus vachellii; assembly: GCF_030014155.1. Taxonomy (NCBI): domain Eukaryota; kingdom Metazoa; phylum Chordata; class Actinopteri; order Siluriformes; family Bagridae; genus Tachysurus; species Tachysurus vachellii. The sequence goes on along the minus strand of NC_083478.1, from coordinate 8,720,265 downwards.
AGGGACACACACACACACAAACACACACACATGCTTGGCCACTCTCGGTTCAATCTGGTGAGACAGACACAGTGCCTCCATCTCAGTGCATTTCTCTGTTATCGTCTGTGTGTCTAATGCTGAGCTCAGCCTGTTTATCAAGATGCCTCAAAGAAAAAGGAGTTTCACATTTGGAGCATATGGAGGGTAAGAAAACTGCCAGTTTTGTTTTCTAATTCACCTTTTTTTTATCAGAGTCTATTCACACTTTGTGTATGCTGTGGATTATAATCATTTCTGTCTTCTGGCACTGTCCAGATATTGTTGGCTATGCTGAAGGAAATACTGTTCTTGCTGACCTTGGTTTAACATGAGATTAAGACAACACTTGTACCAGACCTAATGGGCAAACATGGGCCCTTGTATTATATGCTCTAACACAGACCATGTTGACTGACCATCGTAGAAGAAAGAACCTCTTAAAAAAACCCATTATAGCGGTGATTATAATTGAGCCTGGATTAAATTAGACTTTGCGGCTGTTTACAACAGATAATGACATCCAAACGAATCTGCTAACTTGTTAGCGAGTGTAACACAATCAAACGCTTTTTACCTTCTCAGATACCCCATCTGGTTTTGATTATGCCCCACTTGTGTTGCTTGTTAATTCACTAGAAGAAGAAGAGAAATAGGATTTGAGATTGACACATGTACAGAAAGCAGGAGACACTGACACAACAGTAGGCTCCAGGAGAGCATGAATGAAATTCTTCTGTCTGCTCATTTGTGGAGGAATATCCCACTCGAGTCAACAGGTGCAAGGCTACAGATTCTGAATGCTGTCTCATCAAGGACAAGTGCTGTCTGTTCCTGTTCCTGTGGCAGGAATGCTGACGAAAGAACAGCCACTGTCCCAACCGAGTGGCCCTGAAATACAGAAAAAACATTACTGCCTGTGAAAGGGTAACTCTATGTGCCTTGGGTTTTTTGCTTCAGTTGGCAGATATTTAACCAGCAAAAGAGCACCATATTGATTTTCTCTATTTCTTTTTCAAAATTCTGCCTTGACATTGACTTTTAATTGGTGTATGTTATTTCCAGTCCCAGTGAATGACAATGTCTCTGTAAAATGTCATCTTAGAAAATTGTGTTCCATTATAATAATATAAAATATATTTGGTGTCCTGCGTACATGATATACAACATCTTGACTTGAAATGAGTTGCTATCATTCACATAGAATCTGAAGGAATACATGGAAGACATTTTGGTATTAAGGTCCTTCCAAAATACAAGTGAACTCATAGGCTAGCTTTCATTAAATCTGAGTGTCTGTGTGCGTTCATATGTTTATAGCACTTTCTATGCTGGTTTTATATGGCCCAGACCCAGAAATTGCTCATCCCCCACTTTCTCTATCTCACTATAGCATCACACCTAGACCAGGGCCAGACCGTCTGGGCACTAGCTGCCTGGTTGACTCACACCAAGTCTTTGTCTGCTGTTATTGCCACAATGCCAGTGGTAAAACTCCCAGCTCTGTGTGGACCTTTTTCGGGAACTGCCTTGTGGAATAGGACATTAAATCTAGTATAGCCAGACAGACATCCTATGAAATCAACACATGTGTTATTTGCTTAGTACAAATGATCTGATTAATGGGAAAGTGACATTAGCTGCACTGCAAAATCTGGTTGCTTTTACTCTGTGTATGTTGGGCTTATGTTTTGAGGGACTAGTTAAAAACCTTCCTTTTTCCCAAAGTATATTATTTTTATCTAATTGGTCACCACCATTAGTGGGCTGAGAAATAAAGACAGCTTTTTATATAATGCTCAAAATGTTGGACAATTTAATCTTTATCCCCAGTATTACTCTTGCTTCAGTGGATAATTATGCTGGATAATGTACACTTGTAACTGCTGCTGTAATCATCAAGATTATGATTCTCATTAAGAACATTGGGTTCAAGCACTTCATGTTGTTTGACTTTTATAAGTAATGACTGATAATTATAGTAATCACTGGGTTCTGATGATGATGGCTCCTGTCAAGGGTTCTTCCTCATGCCATGTCAGAATTTTCACTCGTCACTGCCACCTCTAATTTGCTCATTGGGAATCTAAATCTACATCCAGATTTTATGCACAGCTGATTTTTTAACAATGACTAGTGCTAAATGCACTATACACATTTAAACTTGCTTTGAACTTGTGACTAAGAATTACAATCTAACCCTAACAAATGAGATTAGATATTGTCTTGCTCTTTGCAGCTTTTGCTCTCTTAACTGATTGATTGCTGGAACTTGCTTTAGTTGTACATGACACTTAAGGCATTGATGTCCCAAGCGAATCCTGTGCATGACTGATTTAAGAGTGGAGTATCAGAAAATCATTAAGTGACAAGGCATTTCCTGTCGCTTTGACCCATACTTCTACCATCTTACAACATTGCATGTCAAGAAAAATGGTCATCCTATCCTAGATTTTGTACCCTTATATTTGAATGTAGTTGAAATTTTGAATAGTCAAGAAATTCAATTATCAACATCAAAGCTTTATTCACCAACAATCAGCATTGTCAGCTTGCTTCTAATCTATTAATAATTAGCTGCAACCTAACATGCCTTCCACCACACTTCCACTTTTTTGTTGAAACAGCTAGCAGGCTAGTCAGGTAATTCCACTAACTAACATTAAGGGGAAAAAAATTATAATATTTTAGATTGCCAGCTAACTAACTTAACCTAGTTAGTTACAAAATGAAATATCTTCCATCACAATTCTAACTTATATATTCTAATAATGTAGTTGTAGCATAATAACTGTAGATATATTTCTAAATTACCAGGTGAGAAATTTTCCCTGCTGTTTTATTTTTGTAACCGATATATCTTCAACTGCTTATGTAAATTTAATATGCTGTTAGTTCTACAGGATTTGTTTTAAAAGCATAGTAAATAAACTTTAAATTAAATTAAATTATTAACAATAAGAACTTCTTCTTCACTCACTTCGTATCTCAGTGTTGTGCCAAAGACATTTTGATTTGACTGTTGATTTCTGATAGAGTGCAGTTAAAAATCAGCGCATGGTCCTAAAGGATTCCTGAAAGCATAGCTACATATTCTAAAAATGAAGTCAGACTTATCCGTCAGTGTTATCTGAGCAGCGTAGGCACATGCAGATGACATTCTTCTTGTGCTTTCGTGTGACAGGTGGGAATGAGTCTCAGGGACACTCGTTGTCCTATTGCGGAACGTAGTGCTACGTTGTGTTAAAAGTCAGTGACAGGGTCAAACACCAACACAGGCTGCTGTTCTAGTGTAACAGCGTGCAGTAAATACCAGTATGATGTTTAGCAGCATTTATTTATGTGGCTGTCACACTGCATTTATTCATTTTACCATCCTACTGTGGGGTCCAGGCTGCTAACTCTACAGTATGTGTGTGTTATTTGTGTTAGTACAGTGCAGCATACTGTGTCCACTGTACTGAGGTATGAGTATGCACATTCATACTTCTTCACACTCAGTGACTGCATTCAGCAGATGTTAACCGGATAAACCTACAGGTCACTCTGTGTATAATGTTATATTTGGAAATATTCGGAATGAAAATACACTTAATCCTGATATTATGCAGCTACTTAGTGATGATTGCATTACTGAATCATATTGAGGTGTGTTTACATGATTGTGTACAGTACATGCACATGATTAAGGTTAATATGCACAAGTGTTCATGTTCATGAGTGAAATTACTAAAAATGTATAATAATTTATTGTTTTTGTACTTTTAATTAAAATAGAAATTTGGTTTAAACTATCTTTAATTATCATATTAATCCTTAAAAATTAAAGATTAACCATTAATACACATGCCTGCATTTGAAAGTGAGGTACTTTTGAATGTTGTTTCTAAATTTATAATATTCATGAGTTCAGAGTCACTATGGTCAGTATTTCTTCTTTGTCAGTTTGGACACCAACATACTGTTAAGATATCTTCTAGGCTTTTCAGATACATGACGAAGTAAAAGATTTGTAGTAAAGTAGCAAAGTGAATACATTTTCTGCTTTAATCATTACATTTCTGCACATCAACAGGTGCATACAATAGAAGGTGAGAAAAGACTTTAAGAAGTGTGAATATTACTTAAAAATATCCTCCACTCATCTCTTGCCATTAGAATTCAGAGCATGACTGTGGGAATTTTTGCTCATTCATCCACAAGAGCATTAGTGAGGTCAGACACTGAAGATGGCTGAGGAGGCCTGGGGTACAGACTGCATTGCAGTTCATCCCTAATGTGTTCAGCGGAGATCAGGGCTCTGTTAAGGCCACTTGTCTTCTTTACCTCCAACCTTGGCAAACCAGGTGTTCATGGCGCCCGCTTTGTACACAGGGACACAAACCAGTTTGGGTCTCTTAGTTCCAGTGAAGGGGAATTGTAATGCCAGAGCATACAAATACAGTCTATACATTAGTGTGCTTTGAACTTAGTGTGAACGGTTTAGGGGTTCAGTTCAATGTGCGTGTGATGGTCAGTTGTCCATAAATATTTATTATAGTGTAGTCTTATCATCATAATGCCATGCTGTGATTTACATGTCCCTCAGATTTTCATACCGATTTTATGTCTGATAGTTATTCACATAAAGCAACTGTGAACCCACTGCTCATAATGCACAAAGGTTACTAGCAGAATGCTGTCAGTTTTTCTTGTCAGTTGTTGTTGAGATTGAAAAGGTTGTGCTACCCATGACAAAACACTTACAATTCATATTCAGTACTGATTAAAAAATGCTATATGGTGCAGCAGGAAGCCAAAACTAGAATTATTAAAAATTAGCAAGGGGACTCAGTACACACGCTTAACAAACATCTGAACACGATAGATTTTGCAGAGTAACTGACTTTGTGTTAAACAATACCAACAATGACTTAGAGATTAATTGCTAGTGCATTTTGCTTCCTTTGTGTGGTGAATGTAAATTTTTTAAATTGATTTATTTTTATTTGTATAGTGATTTTATCAATGGACAAAGCAGCTTTATAGAACATAAGAAATATAGTACAAAATGGTTATTATTATACAAAGATGAATATTATACAAATGTTGAAAATTTATATTAGAGATATTTAAAATGTGTTTGTATTTATCCTCGATGAGCAAGCCTGAGGTGACTGTGGTAAGGAAAAACTCCCTTAGATGGAAAAGGAAGAAACCTTGAGAGGAACCAGACGCAAAAGGGAACCTCATCCTCAGTTGGGTGACACTAGGGGGTGAGATATAAATTGTTATAAACACCAGAGAGTTTTATTATGAATAATGTCCTTTCTATAGTCATATACACTCTGACAATTGTGTATTGATCAGGAGGTTCTTGTCCTCAAAGACCACATGTAGTTGGCAACTTCTGACCGAATCCTGTCCGAAATCCTGATAAAGCAGAATCAAACTGGAGCTGGTACATCTCTAGATGCCTCAAGATCCTCACAAGGTTTCCCTCTTCACACTGAGTTCTGAAATCTTCAAGAAGTGGAAGACTGGAGCTGGCACAATCTCTAGATGCCTCAGGATGTGTAGAAAAAGAGAAGCAAGTGGAGAGGAATTAGCGTAGCTGCTGTTTATAATACGAGCAAGAAATTTTGCATTTAAGCAGATGTACTAGAGCACTAAGGGATGAATTATGTGTACGTCTGGCTAAAGAGGTATGTATTTAATCTACATTTAAATTGGGAGAGAGTGTCTGAGCCCAGAACACTGTCAGGAAGACTATTCTAAAGTTTGGGAGCTAAATAAGTAAAAGCTCTACCGCCTTTAGTAGACTTTAATATTCTGTGAACTACCAGAAGTCTTGAGTTTTGTGATCTCAAATGTAGAATGTAGCTTTACGTTGTCCATGTTATCAGTCAGCTAGTATGTCTAGATTAACTAAGCTTTCATTTCTTATAGACTTTGTTATGGTTGCTAAAGTTAAAACCCACAGATATACTGCAGGATAGTTACACATAATTACAAATGTCTTTTAAGTTGATTTGGCTTTATAACATACCTAGCTACCTTAAAGTGGTTGGTAGCATACTGGTTGAGTCTGCTACTACTACAGGCAGATTATCTTTGATTAGTGCTATACATAATGGCAGACAGTCCCATATAGGTGGAGGTTTTTCCTCCATGCAGAGATGCCACCTAAAATAAAATCCTAGCAGGTAGAGCTTCATGCTAAACACTGGAATAAGCTTTCTTATACAATTGATACAACGTTCCTGCAACCATGTTAGATTTTTAGATTTTGCAAAAAAAAAAAACAATAAAATATATTTGAGGCACATTATTCCCTACGTTTTTTATTATTGACTGACATGCTTATGCTTACACCATTTTGTTATTAATCTTTAAAATTTTAGATATTAATTCGACCATTAAATAAAGTACAATTTCATAAATTACCTTTACAGGAGAAACTCAGAGTTCAGTTTTATGTTTATTTGTCATGTCACACACCACAGTTAGGGCTAATGGCTCATATGAAGTAGACCCTAATAGCTTTAAGGTTTTTTGTTTTTTTTTACTTAGTATACTAACATGAAATGTTTACCTGTGTTTATTGTGGCACTTGCTGTATTATCAGAGAAGCTTTAGATGTGCTTTTAGATTGAACCAGTGTTATTGTGGAGAGATGTGAACGGTTTGCCCAGCAGGGGGCTCACACCCCTACACACAGAAACCCAGCAGTGTCTTGAGTAATCATGTAACAGACTTGGAGGGATTAAACAGTTCATTCCTTTATACTAATCAACAATTTTTTACTAAGCTGCATTCCATTGTACTGTGACAACGGGTTACATGGTACATTACTGTATGGCTGGCAGTTTGTAAACAAACCAATATATCGTGATATCCAATGTGTAGATTAAAAATGTCTTCAAGGAATACAATATGATATTTTGTCATCTTTTTATTGCAGTCTGAATTTATGGCTGGCATTTGTTGTGATTTTGGTTATTCGGATGAAGCTGATGCACAACTTTCATTATGAACAGAAACGGAACTGATGAAGGAGAAGCATGATGTCTGAGTTCCTCTTCTCATTTATCCTTTTCATTTATTTATTTATTTATTTTTCTTGGTTGTGTCACTCTTTCTTTGTGTGTGTTTCTCTGTCTTTATGATTCTCTCAAGACAGCACATGTGGACCCTGAGACGCATCGCAATTATTTAGTTTTCATATGTTAATATGAGTCATACTTATTTAGCACTTATCTATTGACAACTTTCTAGAGAACATAAATAGCATAAAATAGAAAACATTTTGCAAAGCAGAAAAATGTCATCTGTAGTGCAGTAACTGATTCGTTATCTTGAGTAAGGCACATGATGTGTCACTCACATTCTCAGCATTTCTTTCATTATCTTGTTTATCTATTATTTCATGCAGAAAAAGAAAAAAAATACCCGCAGGGTGAAGCTGTGACAAAGTTGAATCAGTGTTGTAGATTGTTTTTATTTGTAAAATGATCTTTTTGCACCTTGCTTTTGTCAGGGGATACAGTAATTTATTTAGTGGAGCTGTAACTTACCTATTCTTTCTATTACCTGTTTGCTTTGTTTTTCCAGACAGCTTGTGAAATTTTCAGTCTTCAGAACAGAGGACATTATCTGGTTTTCTGCTTTTTGAGTGACATGAAAGCTGTTTTTATGTTGTTTACTGACTTTTTGAAAACCGGGTCTTTAGTACTAAAAAATGGTGCAGGAAGTAAGTCGCTCTCATGGTGTTACATCTCTGGGTAGGCCTAAAATTTGTATGATCAGAAATGATGATTTTCTGGCCTTGAACAGCATCAGCAACCTAGGAAATAGAGTCACTGTGAAGTGTTTTTGCAGAGTAGTGGTTAATGGTGAAATAGTTCATTCACAAAACTACTCGCGTACTTTTCGGAGAAACTCGTACAGTACACTGTCATTCTTTCTGATCGAGAGATAAGTATTTTCTCTGTGAAGACATTCATTGTCTGTGATCTGGGGCAGGGGGAGACATGTTATGCAGTGGGGAAGTACTACCAAAAAGTGAAACAGGACATCTGCGGTCAATTTAAGAATCCTTGTTATTTCATCCCTGTAAGGAAAAGTCTGGGGCCTTTAGTTGCTATACAAGCATCTCAGATAAAAGAAAAGTGTCTGTTCATTAAAACTGTGAACAAACATGTTGACATTGTCTTCAAATTCATTAACCACAGTGAAATGCTCCGATAGATGGGATGAGGATGATGATTACTTGAATGTATGTTCTATGTACTTTTTTTTGCTACATTTAGACTGTAATGACCTTTCAGCCATATTCATCTAGAAACTGCATTAACAGAAAACATTGTGTTTGCATTGCATTTGGTGGATGTAACGGTGAATGTGTGGATGTGTATGAGCTGTAATGTGAATCTGGAAGTGACTTGAAATTGAAAAAAAGTTTGATTGACAAAATAAAAAAAACAAACCATTTTGTTATACATTTCCTTCTTTTCCTATCTTCATACTGTACAAGAAAGAATTGACCTTGTAAATGTTTCTGGAAAACGTGTAGATATCATAGTTAATATATCATGTTAATATATTGGCATAGTTAAATTCCATAACATGCCAATTACATGTGATACCAATTTCACCTGTTCGCACATACATAAGTTCTTTCATAATTTTTTTCGTTAATTCTTAGTTTTTGCCTTGACAATAGAAAATATGAGCTACAGTAGGCATCATGTATGACAGTTGCCAAAATGAGATATGAGCTACAAACTGACCAGATCCTGACATTAGCTACTGTATATAGAAGACATATCTTGTATGTATAGGGCTTATATGTGGATATGAAGAAGCAATACAGGAGACCTATATTTCCTGTATATGCATATATATGCACCTCAATTTTGCCTATATGTGGCATATATACGCATATATGTGCATATACGCTGCATATAGGTTTCATATATGCGCATATATCCACATATAGATTCTTTCCATGTGGGGTTACTTAGCATGATTTTGTGGAAAGCCTAATCAAGGTTAGAAAATTTATAAAACATTAATTGAAACATTTATGATTTGTTATGTTACGATTAAGATTTGTCATGTTACAGTACAGGCTAAAGATTTTTTGGATTTGGATTTTTTTTTTTCAGAAATCAGCTCCTGCATAATTTCCCCAAACAATTAAAATGATTTGAATGGCATTTGTAAGCTAAAATGTCATGATAATGGGAGGTTTATCATCAGTTTTCATTCTTCATTTTTTCACTTTTTCTCACTTCACAATACAGAATCATTTCTACAGTGTAAGAGTGAAAATACTCTGGATCTCCTCCTGTAATTGGTTTTCTTTTATAACATGTTCAATAATATTTAATTATTTATATTTTCCTGCAAACCTTGCTAGGAGTGCAGTGAGTCGTGTTTCTGCCAGAGCTCAGGTCTGTGTGGGTTTCTTTTGGGTTCTCTGATTTTCCCCCAGCTCCCTAACAACATGCTGTTAGGTAAATTAGCAACCCTAAATGAACTAAATTGACATACTAAATTAACCATAGGTAAGAATGAGTGTGTGAGTGTGGGGGTGTTCACACCATGAATACCATAACACCATCCATTCCCACCACCATCCTGACCAACACAAAGCACTTACTACAGATGATTGAACTACACAAATGAATGATATTGTCATCAAAAATGACCATAAAACTAAATAACTAATAAAACTACTTTTATACACTTTTTCTGAATAAACTATGCTTTATAGCTGTAATCTCTTCATCTTTGTAACCCAAGCTAGCAAAACCAGATTCATCTTTGTTCAGTGTCACTGTGTGGCAAGGAAATGCTATGCTTAATGTAGTTAATTTATGTCAGTGCAGAAGCCAAGTAGGGCATTCCCTTCCCCGATGGCTCCATTATGTAGGCACAAAGCACTTGCTCCACTGTCCCAAATAAACCAGGTTAAGGGTTCTCTGAAGACCATACGTCACTGCTTATTCCATATGCCACTTGGCACTAATGGCCATTTAATCTGTACTACTGATAGCAGAGTTTTGGAGAATAGCAAGTAATAGGTCAATAGAATCCTGGGCAGGAGCAAAATTTTTAAAGCAGCTTTCAGAAATTAGCAATACTGATTTGCAAAACTACTCTGACTTAGAGAGGTACTGTATCGATCCTTATATCAGGTGCTGGACTGATATCATGCTCATTTCCTAATATTAGCACTCCAAAGACTGCTCTAGTTCTAACATACCATAAGTTATACTATCACACAAATTGAAAGATAAATATATTTTGATTTCACATGAAATCTGTAAAACGTCAAGTGGATGCACTACAACATCTTTGTAACCAGATGAAAAAAAATAATCATTAAGAGTTCACTGCTACCAAATAGCAAATATCAAACCTGCGGCAAACGCTGAATAGTAAGAAACATTCTCAGATAAAACTAGGTGAGTGAAAATTACAGTGATTACACGGTATTTGGTTCTTTGTCAATGACAATTCACCAACATGGCACCAGAGAGCATCTTCCTGCGAAATTTGAACTTCTTATTATTGACAACGCTAATTTCCTTTGCTAAACATATATACAGTAGAATATAAAGCACATGGACACTCAGGATAATTGCAAAGTCCTAGGGATTATTTATCAATTGAGTAAGCTCACCCCTGACCCTGATTTGCTTTGCCTTTTTATTACATCTTAAAAAGCCGCTTGTTCGGGTTTATGTCTGTTTATCTACTCTTGTTGTGTTTGTAGCCATGACTTTGTCTTTTTCTTTTTTTTTCACCGAGCAACTATAATGCATGACCTGGATCTCCACATTGAATGTGATTATTATTTAGATTTTAGACATTGTTTGTTGTAAACCTCTCACACATGGTTCCTATTATACTTTGTCACTTTTGCCCTCATATCCTGAGGTCAATTACTGGGTAATAACATACAAAAGGTCTTCATTAATATGAGTTCACTCAGTCCCTTTTTTGGGAACACTGAAAACCTCAGCCTCAACAATCCAAATCCCAGCATGAGTAACTCAACTTTTTTCACTAACTCTAATTAAGACCACTTCTGCACTTGTCTTGTACAGCCAGACAAATATGATGGATATCTGGGCAAATGCAAACCTCTGTCTTTGCTAGGGAAGTGGTTAAAAAATTCATCCACTTCTTGCCCTACTCACCAGTTTGAAAGGGAATTCCGAAATGTTTTTGATTGCTTAGTCTCAGGGAAGGATACTGGAGAGACTACTTTCTTTCAAACAAGATTTTTCATGTACAACTAATAAGTTCTGAGAAAAGCATCTCTGTATGGTACATAACGCATATGGTGAAGATGGAAAAGGTGAAGGTGGAAGCAGTTGCCTCCTGGATACATAGCTGAACTACTGAAGAACTGCACAGATTCCAAGGATTTGCACACTTTTTTGACACCACATCTAAAGTGGAAACATAAAATATTTAGTTTGTTAGAAAAGGCCATCTAAGTGTTCCAGAAACTGGAGGGAACTTTTTTCCAGTGTAGTGGATGATGAAGTTTCCAGAACCTAAAGCATCTAAAAATAGAGTTGGAGCCATGTTATCTTAACAACATGGTAATCCTTCCAATCTACCCCTGTGCCTTCTTCTCTCAGAAAATAACACCAGCAGAACAACACTATGACCTGGGAAACTGAAAGTAGCTCATCATTAATGCTACATTGGAAGAGCATCAGCATTGGCTTAAAGAACCTGAACACCTGTTTCTCATAATCACAGGCCAGCAGAAACTAGACTATGCCAAGTCAGCAAAAGATTAAAATTTCATGCTAAGCCATGTTGTTCCTCTTCTTTTCATGTTTTATTTTCACCCTTTATCACAGATCACAGTTCACCACCCCACCACCAGAGGGCAATCTCCCCTAAATTGTAAATGCTTTATTGTTGGTCATGTTTATTTCTTGCCAGAACAGTATAAAAAATCTCATTATAATTGCAAAGTCTTGTCATATTTTCAGCAATTCGAGTAAGTTTGGAGCTGTTGTTTCTCTGATTAAGCTCAGTGTTTGACACTAGCTTCACTAGTTTTTTTTTTCTTGTGGTGGATTTCTCCTTGATCTGGTTTACTTCTGATCTTCTGTGTATCCCTTACCTGTCTTTATGACTATGATTTTAGATCTGACTTTAGGATTGTGTTTTACTGAGCCTACATTGTGTATGACCTAGATCTGCCCATTGTTTGAGATATTTTGGTTTTGGACAATTATACTTTTATGTTCACTTTGTTACGCAGTACTTATACCATTGAGCATCAAAATAACAGCCCAGTGCGATGTTGATTATTATGTGAACCCTTATGCCTTATTTATATTTGCAACTGTACAACATTTCATATCATGTTTTATATTCAGTAGATGTTCAAAGAAGCATGCTGGAATTTAATACAAGTCAAATGTCACATCAAACATAACATTGACATTTCTGGTGCATAGACTTATAATGTATCGCTGTCAGAAAGGGAGACATTTAACCAGTGGGATAATGCTGAATCATCACAGTGACTATACACACTGAATATGGACAGAAATGTGAAAGTGCAGCTTTAGAGCTGGCCATGAAAAATTTGTGTTTATGTAGGTGTACCAGAGACTCCCAAGGTCAATCACGTACTTTCACAAGGCACTTCAGACACAACGAGCACTATAGCTTTTGTCACTTCCCCAGACACACACATACACACACACACACACACACACACACACACACACACACACACACACACACACACACACACACACAGTGGATCTGTGGATCCAGAGCCTAGGAACATTGGGCCTGGGGAGGGATTGAAAGGCACCATTGCAGAGGACCATGTATCCATACCTTTAAACATTCATTCACACCTGTAGGGGAAGTAGGAGGTAGGAGGAAACCAGAGAACTCACACAGAGAGAGAAAAAATGTGAAACACCAACAGACCTTAACCCAAGATCAGGATCGAAGCAGGGAAAATTATATTAGAAACATTGCAGAAGTGTAGTATGACTTATTGTAAGTCAAATCTACCTATCTAATCTATCATTCATTTTTTTGTCATTTTATTTGACATAGGATACTTTCAGAGGTTAGAATGATGCACTCATTTTTATTTTCAACACAGTAACAGCGGTGTTGTGTCTAATTTTGACATCCTCACAGCTGATGACTAATGTCCGTGCCACACTAGAGGATAATTAGGCTGATTTTTAGACTGAGACAACTCTTCTGATGATAGCACAAAGTGTCCTCATTTCAGACTGGTCTTGAAGGATTTATTACCCACATTATCCTGTGACATAGGGCACTTAAACTCTTGTAACTTCTTGCAGTGTGGGGACAATGACGTGTGTTTTGTGTAAAAGTGCAATCTTGAAATACTACATACTGTATTGATCGTTTAGCCAAACTGAATAATCCATGTTTGCCTTGATCTAAAATTATGTTTATTCACAACAAACAAAGTGATCCCAGGTTTCTTGAAGCTGTCACCTTGAGCATATTTATGAGCAAAATTCAAATCTATGTTGTGTTATGAGACTCATTGTGCAGTCATTATTCCTAATAGTATAGGTTTGATGGCAAGATGTGTCCTAGTGGTGACTGTAGAAAATACATATAGATAGGAAAATAAGTGCAGATACCAGCAAGTCTTGCTTGGATTGCTGGTTGTGTTTCTTATGACAACCAAGCCACATACCAATGTAATGCCTGAAGGCCACCTTAAAACCTGATTTTGAACACCACCTGAGCTGATTTCTAATAGCATTTAATCAGTAATAAATGTCAAAATGTCTTAAATATCAAATATACTGCACTTAAATACAGTACTGTGCAAAGCTCTAGTCTCTCTCTAGCATATATAGACAGTAGATTACCTTACAGATTACCTACATCATACATTTAGTCAGACTTTGCTGTTATATTAACTGCCACACTTGACTGTTCCAAGTCATCCACAAGAGCACTGGTGAGATCCTGGTTATATCAGGCTATATCAGGTTCTGATACAGAGCAAGTAGACCCGGCAATGCAGTCAGCATTCCAATTCATCCCAAAAGTCTTCACTGAGGTTGAGGTCAGGGTTCAGCTCAGGGCATCTGTGTGCTTTCAAACAAACTTTGGCAAACCATGTGTTTATGGACCTGGCTTTGGGCACTGAACTGTTGTCATGCTGGAACAGGTTTAGGCTAGGCATTTTTTCCAGTAAAGGGCAATTTTAATGATAGATCATACAAAATATTCTAGACAATCATGTGCCACTGACATTGTGGCAAAAAACTTGAGGAAGGGCCACAATTAGGGTTCATCTTTAGCCATCTGTATACTATTGGCCGATTATTGTATTACCCAGACATTTTTATGGAATTTATGTATATAGCTTTGCAATATGCTTTTAATATTGATTTTCCATAAGTGACATCTAATGAGCACTTCACTTTGTTCATAAATTGTGATTTGAAGTATGCTTGGATTTTAAACAGCTGTTGTTTTTCTTTGCTCTTGACTACATGGAATATATATAAGACTTTTGTTTTGAGTCCTGATGAAAAAGTAAATCAAAATCCACACATTGATAAAGGTCAAACATCAGAAATAGTATAGCAAATTGGGAAACACAACATCACTCAACTCCAAATGAAAAAATGGCTAAATATGGCGATATACAGTATGCAGATATACTATGAACTTTGCAAGAATATACACTGAATAGACAATAAACACTGACCTAAACAAAGCCTTTATTTAAAAAGTCATAAGCTGTTAAAAGTAGGCTTTTTTATATTATAACCAAGCTAGGTAAACATCAGACAGAATGATTGCAGTTCTTTGTCTTTGTCAACAACAGGAGCATTTAATAAGGACCGGTCCTTTATGTTTAAGTTTTATTGTTGTGTTTTTTCTTTCTATCTCTGGACCGCCATAGCATTTTCATAATGCATGCACAATGCAATCACAAAATATAACAATATATTTGTAGTGTAGTCTTTTGTCTTTCCTAAGCACCCTTTCGTTACAAGCATGATACAAGCAACATTCTTCATTCACCAGCATAATCTTACTTCATCTGGTCTTATTGTAATAGAGACAAGCGAATTTAATTACAATTGCTGCACTGTTTTCTTTAAAAGCCATCAGGGAGCTGCTTCTTCAGTGCATAAATGGATTTAACACACAGTCATGTTTTCATAGCTAAGCTCTTAGACAACTTTAGCTGTTGACCTGAGCTGCCTCTGCAAAGAATCAATAAGACAAAAGCAAATATTACATGGAACATGTTGTTTTAAATCCATGCTGAAGACATGTGCTGCTGAGAAACTTTGGGTGTCTTGAGAATTACAGATTGTATCAGGTTGTACTGTTTGGCAGAAAAAAGGGATAAAGGTTAAGCTGCTTATACCAATGGACGGCACATTATCAGCTGCTTATTCATTCTTCCAGTGCCTCTGTGTTTTCTGTTCGTATTGACAATATGCTTGTAAATGCAAGAGAAGCTTTTAAGTTATTGTGAATTGGCCCCTGAAGGACACTCACTATTTCTGCAGCAAAACGCATGAACACATTATAAATACCCAATTTATAAAGCAGGATATTCCTCTCTCTCTCTCTCATTTTCTACCGCTTATCCGAACTACCTCGGGTCACGGGGAGCCTGTGCATATCTCAGGCGTCATCGGGCATCAAGGCAGGATACACCCTCACGCAATCACTCACTAAGGAAAATTTTCCAGAGATGCCAATCAACCTACCATGCATGTCTTTGGACCAGGGGAGGAAACCGGAGTACCTGAAGGAAACCCCCGAGGCACGGGGAGAACATGCAAACTCCACACACACAAGGCGGAGGCAGGAATCAAACCCCCAACCCTGGAGGTGTGAGGCGAATATGCTAACCACTAAGCCACCGTGATCCAACCCCAACCCCAGGTTATTCCTGAAGTCTGTAAAACATGTCACTGTCAGAGGAAAATCAACATTTGTCACACTTATTAATTATCTTATATACTGCTGAAAATAAAATAAAAAATTCACCACATGATATTGGACAGAGAATGAAAGACCTGTAATAAGTGCGAAAAACATTAACAAGAAACCGAACAAAAAAAAAAATACACACTGACAAATCCAAAAACACAAACACAACAGCAGAATTGTAAACACACTACTGTAGCAACCCAAAAAACACTATAGAAAATTGGTTACATATCAACATTAAGATTATACTCTTGTGGCTTCACTACTGATGCTTTTATTCATGCTATATAAGTGAAATATTCACATCTATATAAATCTTTTTTGTTTTTCATAACAAAGAACAACTTTTTACAATTATGACATTCAGTTGAATTTAATTCAATTGTAATTCAATTCAAATTTATTCGTATAGCACTTTTAACAATGGACAGCTTTACAGAACGTAAGAATATAATACAAAAATCTTTATATTATACAAAGATTAATATAATACAAACATTTAAGATTAATATTAGATATATTTAAATGTGATTGTATTTATCCCTAATAAGCAAGTCTGAGGTGACTGAGGCGACTGTGGCAAGGAAAAACTCCCTTAGACAGAAGAGGAAGAAACCTTGAGAGGAACCAGACTCAAAGGGGAACTCATCATCATTTGGGTGACACTAGAGGGTGTGATTATAAATCGATATACACAATGGATAGTGTTATTATGAATAATGTCCTTTCTACGGTCACATAGAGCCCGACAATTGTGTAGTTATTAGGAGGTTGTTGTCCTCAAAGACCACATGGAATTGGCATCTTCTCTTTTGAATCATCTCCTCGCTTGCAATTAGCTGTGCTGGGAATTATTATTAGTATATTTTATGTCAATATTGTGCTAAGATTTTCTAAAAACACTAAAGATGGCGGCTAAAAAACTCTTGTGTCAACACTTAACTAATTGGTAACTAATTGTATTGTCCTCTGCTTGATATATCACTTATATTTCCTCATTTGAAATTGTTTTGGATTAAAGCATCTGTGTTAATATATCATGTGCATCGATAAATGTCATGTAATAAATTAAATGAGTAGGATATTATATGAATATTGAACATTATATGCTCATCGCTGATCATCATGGGGACACGGAAAACTGAGAGATGGAGGATTTACAGTTGGAGGAAATGCAAAACTGGACATAATAATATAATACTGTCGATCTTGGCAGCATTCTGTTTTGAATGTGTTTCTAACAGTTTTGAAAGCAGCCTATTAGCTTTCGAAAAATGTTCTGCAAATCTATAGTGTTTTACAGGTACGGGAGTGCGAATAACAACATAGTTCCTGGATTGTGGAAGATTTAAAGTATTGTGAAAGCAGTGAAAAATGACTCCGTTTGGTCTGCATGGATTTCTGTTCTGCTGTGTGAAAAGTTCTGACAATGTGACTTCAGTTTTGAACAATGTGTGTTAGCAACTGAAAAAAATCTGTAACGTTGATATGTTTTTGGTTTTGTTATTGTATTTCGGAAGGTTGCTCTTTTGTTATGACAGCATGTTACACACTTATAAGCCTCAGTAATTATACTACTGAGAATGAACTATAACAATCAGCTACCAGGGGCCTGTATGCAGACAAAAGAAAGGTAACATGATGATATTCATAAACTGTAACTGCAGTCTAGTTCCTCTGTATAAATCCCACCTCTAAGTCTAACGTGGGAACTGAGATAGCAGAGCTGTTGTCAGATGGTGGCTGATGAATCCAGTTAATATGCAGCCTAATCCAGGACAGAAGCATGAGTAAAAAGACTGGATTCCCAGAGCAGCCCACTCTCCCGCCTGCTGAGGGACAAGGGGCTGTCTGTTCAAAGCAAAATGCTTTGGAAAGAAAATGACAGCAGATATGAAATGAGAGTGTTTAACAGCAGGAGTGCTGAAATATTGAGCAGCTGGGTAAGTTTTGTTGACATGGCACATACTGTAAGTGTGCTTGTATCTCTATACAGAAACCTTATTGGTCTGTTCAGAGGATTGTTGCAGAATAAGAACTGGATTTATTTACTGGTGCTGGAGTATGAACGACAACATAGATCATGGATTGTGGAAGATTTATTGTGAAAGCAGTGAAAAATGAGTCAATTTGGTCTGCATAGATTTCTGATCTGCTGTTTGACGTGTTTTTGACAATGTGACTTCAGTTTTGAACAACGTGTGTTAGCAACTAAAAAACAACTGGGATGAATGAATGAATGAATGAGACTCTGAATGAACGTAGTATGGCTCTAAAACAAGCTGACACTACTTGTCAAATTATTTCTATGTTATTTTTGTAAGCCTTAATGTGTACAAATGTATTATGTTGCAAGATAATCCTGCGAGTGTGTAGTCCAGTTTTCACATCAGATTTAGCATTTTATTTGCCATAAAACACATTTTCAGTGAAATACAACGCATCAAACTTCATATTTTTAATCAGGTTTAAACATCAGATTTGTCATTGTGCTTTGACCAGCAATAACCTACGATATTAAATGAAATAATAAAAATCCAACCACTGTTTTTTTTTTAATTTATTACAATCAGTATTTGACGTCCTTGATATCTGTAAAGTGTTACATTTGTACAGGAGTGTTTAGGACAGCACCATCTACTGGCTTTAAAAGTAACCTTTCTTATAAGGGACAGATGAGCTTTAAGACTACGATGATTTATTCACAATAGCGGCATCTGTTTGGGCATGCTCTAATTTTTGCAATGTGTTTATGCCGCTAAGATATTTATGTACCAGTGCACCAATTCAGGTTGCATTTGCATTCATATAATCCTTCAACAAGATTAAAGCAGAAAATGAAAAATAAATACATAAGTAAATATATATATATATTCACTATAGAAAAGCATTTATACACATTAGTAATCCATGACAACCCACAGCCCATTAGCATCAATATTAAAAGTTTAAATACTTCAAAAAGTGAGCCAGAAGTTTGAATGAGGACATTTCTGTCAGACAGAATAGGAAAGCTGTCCATGTGCTCAGGGTCTAAGGGACTGGGTGGGTACTGATTCATCTGCAATCTGAACCCCACTGTGTGTTCAGTCAAATATCTTATTCCCAATCATTTCTCCATATGCTCTACAGACAGCAGCACACTGAGAGATCAAGAGTACATCTGTCCCAGTTCTGACACATTCTCTTGATGTCACAGTAGCAGTTCAGGTTGATGTTATCTTTGTGACAGAGTATTAAGTAGAGTAGGACTGAAATGGTTTGTAGAGATGTACCAGCCAGAAATGTCTAGGACCAGTGACAGATGAATATTCTACAGTATTGGGATTGTTGCTGTCTAAACATAGGCCACATCTTTACTAATAAGGATTGTATCAAACAACATGTTGTGGCAATGGTCAGTGTAAACCAAAATCATCAATTTGTTAAGGACTGGATTCACAGTCACAGCAAAAAAACGTCTTATTAAACTCATAGTTGTCATGCACCAGGAGGAACTCAGATCTCAATGCACCAGCGTAAAACACTGTCTTTAAGGATTTCATCCCAGAACCTAACAGCAGTAAGGGTACTGTTGGCTAGCATGTGGAGGTCTGTGCGATAATCCACAAATATTCCTCCTAAGACCAGCACTGACCCACCGCCAAACCGTTCATGCTGGATGATGTTGCAGGCACCGTAATGTTCCCCACTTCATCTCCAGACTATTTCACATCTGTCTTTGCTTGGTGTGAACCTGCTATCATCTGTGAAGAGAGTGGGACACAAATGATGGACCAGCCTGTTGCAATGCCAGCTGAGCTGCACTGAGCTGTTGTAAATAGTGTATGTTGCAGTGTTTATAGTTCGATATTTCCTGTTTTGGAGCGCCCATGTTCAGCATTGATTGACTTGTCATGTCATCTCCACAGTGGTGTTTAGTGGCACAACTATCACTTTCTCCATTATCATTGTGTAAATGAAAAACCAAGGTATAAGACTTGTGCCATGTATATCTTTGGTATCATTAGCGCATGTGGTGCAGAGCAGCACAAAGGTTAAAAAAGAGGGTTGGGTTTAAATAAATGCCTTATCAAGCGGTGTGGTTAAGCACGTTGCTGTGATATCTAATCACACCAGCTTCTCTCATTGATTGTAAGAACAAATATCACAGATTTCTCCTTCATGGTGTCGTTCCCATGGCAAAAAAAAAAACAGAATGATTATGTCTTGGTTTCTGATTTTGGTCCTGTTTCACCATGTTCTACACCAAAGTTGTAGTGAGACCTGCCAGAGCAACATATTAACTCATGACCATGAAAAAAAAAAAAAACTTTTTTACAACTGAAACTTTTTATATCCTTTTCAGAGTCGACAAGACTTTCTCCAGAGCTCGGAGCTTATGGTAAGTATTTAAACTTCACTTTATTTGCAATAAATTTGTACTTATGGGGAGTGAATTACGATGAGTAGTATTCTGTAGTAGTTCAGTGGCATCACGTTTTTTTTTATTATTTTTCTCTAACAGCATGACCCAAAAAGCTTCATTACTGTACTGTAGTTATGTGTTCTAACTGTAAAACGTGAACAGGAAGCCGTTGTGCTCTTGAGAATTATTTCTGCATCAGAAATAGAGATTAAATTACTATTACAGTTACATAACTTTACTTAATAACTGAACTTCAAACACACACACACACACACTCACACACACATACTCACACACACACTCACACACACACACACACACTCACACACACACTCACACACACACACACACACACACTCACACACACACACACACACACACACACACACACACACACACCTGAAACCTTTTTTGGTGTATGTAAAATAAAAGCATTTGAAAACAGCTAAAATTATATAATTTTTATTTTATATGATAATATTTATTATTTATAATACCTTGATTATATATTACATATACATATATATACTATAAACTTATTACTTATTCTATGTATGTATTTATTCTCTACAGGTTTTTATATTTACACAATTGTTTATTTGTAATTTGAAATATTCTTCTGCTGCTATATTTTTTTTTTTGTCTTACAGTATATTCACTATAGTCTCCTATCTGTAGCTTATCATAGCTTATATTATCTAAATATATCAAAATGCTTCAATATTTAAACTGTAATACAGTTTTGTTATAAAGAGTAACTTGCCAATGCTAATACAAAATCCAAATACCTTGCCTTTCATTTTTTTATTCATCATGATTGGAGCTAGTTTGCACGGCCCGGTGCATGTGTGAGCACGGCAGTAGTAAGGCAGAGGCAGACAGTGAGCTGTCCCAATACGAGCGAGACACTGCAGCCCCGCTGTCTGGTTGCCACAGTAACACTAGACAGTTCTGCAGTGTTGGCAGGACAGAGCGGGTGAGGTGCAATGTAGGATGTATGCGTGAAAGTGTATGTGTGAGTTTTTGCGTGCATGCACGCATGCTCGTGTTGACAGGAAGTGTGTGAAGGCAGATGGACAGTGAGCTTCCAGCCTTGAAGGTCAGCCTGCCAAAGTCTCTATCAGGTTTCTGCAGCGCCGGGCACTGGCGTCTTTTCCTTTCTGAGCCTCTCTAGCTCTTAGCAGTCCTGGGAAACAGGAGCCTACCGCAAACCACACTCGAGTCCTCCTCATCATACTGATCATCCGCTTCGGAGAGGATACAGCAAGTGCTACCTACATACAGTAGCATACCTGTACCAGTGGATTTATTGCAGTAGTTGTGGTTTGTCAGTATTTTTGCTGTTAGCGCATGATGACCTTATTTTTTTTGCATGCAGAATATGATGCAGATCAGAGCACAATAGCTATAATGTGTCTGATATGAAGGAAAGATTCTGATATATTAGATATTATTAGGAAATATTAGTATAAGTAGTTATATAAGAGCTGAACAATTCACGGGCCTTATATCGAAAAACTCAGGATGCATGTTTCCCTTAAGCATTCTGAACGATGTTAAATTTGTAACTTTGTTTATGTTTAGCAAACTGTGATTAGCTTTTATCTTAGATATTCATTTGGAAGACACTTTGATCCAAAACAAGAAGATTTAAAGTGATCTAAAGTGAAGTAGCTTCACACAGTTGCTGTAGCCAAGGCCTTGTATCTCTCTGAGTGTATGATAAAGTCAGATTAGTGGTGAACTGTGATCATTTCTGGGATTTAAGAAACACAAAAAAAAAACTCTAAAAAGGTCTGACAAGAGAGGATCAACATGCCTTGCTCTCCGTTCCGATTTGGAAGGCCAAAAAAGTTCTGGTGAGTTTTGCATGTAGCAATGTCATGTAAATGTTGTGACATTTTGAAATTTGACTGGAAAAAGCTACCATGCCCAACAAAGGACATTTTTTGCTGGCAGATCTGACGTCAAAACAGGAGAACAATTCAGCTGTGTCTTGTACAAAGCAGAACACACACAAAAAAGAAGTTAAAGCATATTATTTAGTATGATGAATTATTCAATTACTACAATAGAAGTAACTGTAAACGCACAAGACTCAGGCATTGGCAGATCCTTGGTGTTCAAGGGGTTAAATATTTATGATGTTATATTGAGAAAAAACAACATATTTCTTTTTTATTCTCTCTCTCGCTCTTTCTCTCTCTCTCTCTTTCTCTCTCTCTCTCTCTCTCTATACATACATATGTATATATACGTATATATATATATATATATATATATATATATATATATATATATATATATATATATATATATATATATATATATATATCTTCAGATGCTGTTGTGTTTAATCTAGCAAATGAATAAATGACACTAAGAGTCTGACATTTACTTTTGGGTCACTTACAGTACATGTAGCCATAAATAATTTTTTGATGATTTTAACATTATTGTCCACATTTATAATGAACGGCATTAAATCAAATTCACTTGCAGTTGACATCCAGTTGAACCATTTGAATCTCTTTGCATTTGCATTACAACACAACTGGAAAAGTTCTTTTAAAACACCTCATGATTTCCTCGAACTTTATTGTTTTCAACATTACACCGTATTTGTGGATATTGAAACATGAAGCGCATGTCAGGTGGGTGTGCACAGATGGGAGTTTAAATTAGAGACAAAAACAAATGTGACCCGATTACTTTTTCTTTTTTTTTTTGCTCGTATAATCCTATTTTATTCTTTCTTTTTT
Organism: Tachysurus vachellii; assembly: GCF_030014155.1. Lineage (NCBI taxonomy): Eukaryota > Metazoa > Chordata > Actinopteri > Siluriformes > Bagridae > Tachysurus > Tachysurus vachellii. Next base: position 8,697,078 of record NC_083478.1, on the reverse strand, counting down.
ACGTGATCTACAGCAATCATATAGTAAGTGACCTTAAAAGCCATGAATGTGTTATGTAGACCAACATCTGTAATATTAAGTGTTAACTACTTCTGAATCCAACACAAATCCTACATAAAATGAAGATACAGTTTTTGTTGGTATTTCCGGTTTTCCACAGACCTGGATAAAATGATTAATTAAAATTATAGGAAGATGTTTTAGTGCAATTAGAATCACTGAGCTAAGGATATAACAATTATTTAAAAAGTAACCTACAGTACACTGGGCTTTCTTAGTGTATTCATGAGCACTGGATTTCTTTAAGGATTTCTATATTCTGTTAAATTCTAATTCTTACCTGAAAAAACATATTGATTTGTCTTTACATAAAAGAAACTCCCAGTAACATTACAAGTTTGAGGCTGTTGCATCAACCATTTTTCGAATACGTTTCTTGGAACAGCAGATTATTGAGAAATTTTATTTCACATGTTGTGTCACAGCACAGATGCTGAGACAAACAAAAGTGCAGGTTAGTGACTTTTAATGACAGTTCAAATAATAAATCCAAAAATCTTAAAAGAGAAAGACAGGCAATGGCCAAGCAACAAGCAAACAGGTATCAGAGATACAGTATGAATAACACATAGCAGAAAAAGCAAGGACAAAGCCAGATCAATAATTCCATGAACAAAAAGCTGAGACTATACTACAGTATATAAAGTGATTGTTAGTTAAGCATGAGGTGTGTGTGTGTGTGTGTGTGTGTGTCTGTGTGTGTGTAAGTGAGTGTGCATTGTTGGAAGTGAAATCCGGTGCATCCGTGTTTGTAGGCTACCATGTAGGATGGGAAAAGAAGTTTGAAGGTGTAGATGTAGATGTAAATGATCTTTCAATATAAGCATAAAAAAAACAGTCTTCTACTATGAGTCAACAGAAAATTAGCATTATGTATTGTTCTAGCATTATCTATTGGTGCATCTATTGGTGCATCCATCCATTATCTATTTTTGCATCCATTCATTTTTCATCCATTCATCCGTCCATCCTTTCCAGCCATGAGTCCATCCATCTGTCCGTCCGTCCATCAATCCATGGGTACACATGACATGTTAACTTGTAGTTTTTCTTATAGTATCAGGGAATCCTTACTTGATGATCCTTTTTTTACTATTTGTAAAATTGTTATGATGCATACAAATTTGTCTGTCCATTTCTTTCTATCCATCCATCCATCCATCCATCCATCCATCCATCTATCTATCCGTTTGTTCGGTCATCTGCTCATCCATCCATTTGTCTACTTGTCCATTTATGTACTTACTTACTAAGAATAAGTATTTCATAAATTTCTGCAGTGCTGCTAAGAGTTATAGCATTTCAACATAGTTCAAAAAAGTGTTCTAAAAGTTGCTTTTGTCATAGAAATGTATGTTGGACAGCTCCCGAATGCTTCAATGATAGTGTGTTTACCCCTTTAAAGTTTTAATCTCATGTCTGGGAGGCAAAGAAAGTATTAATTGGCTCTGATCGCTAAGAGATGGAATTACTAACGCTCCTCCAAGCATGCCCGGGTGTCCTGTGGCATTGTATGAACAGCATTTTAAAAAGATCTACAAGAAGGAAGTATTAGCTCTCACCATCCCAGATTATTAGCAAGCGTGATAAGAGACAAGTCAAATAATGGCTGAATTTTTGACGACTAAATGGGAAGAAAAACATGGTAGAAAGAAGTAAAATGGGTCATTTAGACATGAGCAGACCATAAGGGTTAAAAGCCAGTTCAACTTGATTAATGATGGTAATAGTGCAGGGGACAAATTAATCTATGTTTGGGTGCCAGGTGGCCTACTCAAGACAACTCTTATTTAGTCAGCATGGACTTCCCACTAAACCACGGCCTAGATTTTATCCACTGTTTTGACATTGGAACAATATTTGTTTCAGCCAAGAGGCATTTTTAGCGCTGCTAATTGCTTCTCATTGTCAAGTTTGCATCGAGGAACAGTTTGGTGACAATAGAGAGAATGAATAAATAGGGGAAGTAATTACACTTCACAAAGACAGGATCAGACAGGATAATAAATGCAGTTGTTCACCACTAAAGAGCAAATGTGCAGCTTTTTTTTTTCTTGGTTGGAGGTAATAAATTGCTGCATACTGGTGAATTTGTTTGTGAGTTTAAAGTGGATGTGAGAATTTTGTAATTGTAATGAATTTGTAAAGTAGTCGTAGCCTTTTCTTGAATTTTGATGTATTTTATGTATCGTCGTTATTAATTAAGTCCTGTATACACGGTTGAATACAATCAAGTGTCTTTGATAGTTATCAGTATGAACTCTAGGTTAAGGCTTGAAAACAAGTTCACCACTAATTCTCTCCTGTTGTTAATCTTCATCAGAAAGCATGCTGTACTTACAGCTTTAATTTGAGCTCTACTCCATAAATAAGAGCAGTCTGAGAGGAGCCAGAGCCAGGGCCAAAGGTAAAAATGGAAGCACTAATTCATCATGTATATAGCACAAGATGTAACAGAGATGCGTTTTCAGACTTTTTTGTCTGCGTTGTTGTCCCGTGTAGCTGTCGTCTTGGTGCTGTCATTAATATTTGAACTATAACTAACCTGTGGCCATGAAAAGGCAACTGTGACATTCGGAAGTGATATTTGAAAGTCATTAAGTGTCTCTCGTCGCTGTATTGCTTCAGCCAACATCAAAGCAACATGGCCTGCTTTGATTCACCACCGGACGCTGACAGATTTGCTTACTTGCACTGCCGTGAGTGATACCGCTCACTCATTACCACTTAAAAAGAAGTTGGCTCATCACAAAGTGCAGGTGATTCTTTGAACTGATCCATTGTGGTTTTAATTTATTTATTTATACAAGGCAATCATTTGAGACTTGGACTGCACAGCAAGAACAACCAATGCCTTCTATATACTGATATTTACCGAACATCTGTAATATGAGTTAATAAGGAAATAACAACAAGGCCAATAGCAGGGCTTTGTAGACATTAAAGCAGGTTTGCTATTAAATTTTCACTTTTGTTTGTTAATAAAAGAGTGACATCAGTATATAGCTGCTTTGCACACCTGTATAAACACTTTCACTTTATTGCTTTCAGGTAGATCCTTTTTAAAATGTGCATTTTCCCTTGAGACTGAGTTTGGCTTGCGGACCTAATTTCCCTACTGGACAGTGCTCCTTGGGAGATTCCACTCTGGCTAGTGGCGTTCCCCTCCAGGATATATGTGCTGTGGTGGGTTGGTCCTCTCTGCACATCCATATTAGTCTCTATAACCTGGAACTGGTACACACTTCTGGGCAGCATGTGGCAGCGTTGGTATTGGAGTTCCCATAGCATAGGGCATGACACAGCATCAAGGTCTCTCGAAAGGGAACAACACCTGGTTCCCTGAGAAAAGAATGAGGCACTGCACTGCTTGCCGTACTGTGGGCATTCACTTCAGATGCCCTTTATGGTCTTGCTGGCATGCTCCACTTTGTCACATGAAATCGGTGTGATTTCACAGAAAGATCCAGACACAACTTCCGCAAAGAAGTTGTTTGTACCCTTCTCAGGGAACTGGTTTACATACGTAACCTGCTGTAGTTTTAATTCTTCCCAATAAAATAGGAGATTAGGCGATCACAAATATGAAACCGGAATGATTTTTTTAATTCCTCTCCTGTATTAAGTGACACAGCCAGGAAGCCCCATTCACATTCCAGTTCATTCAACTGAAATAAAATGTATCAGTATTTGTTCAACTTTGCTAACATTAGGCAAATATACAGCTAATATTACTAACTATATTTAGAGATGGCAGAAAAAAGGGGGTAACTATGACATAAAAAGATTAAATAGGTCAAATAAAACACATATATCAAATGTTAATAAAGATGATAAGATAATCAGAAAATGATTAAATACTGATTTTTTTTTTCCGCCTGCACCAGACAACATTTAGATACGTTTACACACTATAAAAACATCAGGAAAGAATCAATATAATACAAGCCCAATGTAAACATATACATTTACTGTTCTGGCATAACTTCTGTCCAAATATGAATAGTTTTGTGAGCTTAAAAGAGACAACTTTCTGTTTTGCTTTATAAGATTATTATTATTATTATTATTATTATTATTATTATTATTATTATTATTATTATTAGATTTTTTTTATTAATTGATACTCCTCCTAGAGCTTTCAATCCATATGCACGAAAATCACAAAATGACCACAACATGGATGTGTTACATATTAAAATGCTCAGCACAATAAGGAGAACTGCTTGATGTGTTCTGGTGACATCACGTGATGTCACATGCATGTCAGTCACCAAAATGAGTGGAAACACAACATTACACTGTGATAATGATTGTTCTTATGAAATAAGGAAATGATTATTTAAGCACAGTGGCATATAGCAGCGCATTAAATGTTGTATGACTATTCATTTTTAATAGATGACAAGTAATAAATATATTCAGCTTGTCAGGCAATATTTTAGGCAATATTATTAGTGGCTTTATACTGATGAACAGCAGTTAAGCATACTTTTAGACAGCCATATACAGGCTACAAATTTTCAAATAAATCTAGATTTAAATCGGTGCAATGAATATGCCATATAACACACATTAAGCCATGCTACCAATTCTTAAAACACAACTGTTTGGACTGCCTGGAGGTAGAAGTGGCTTAGCAGACAATTCTGAAATTGAGCTCATTAACAAAGCCCTCCTAATAGTTCATTGACTTGATGCTCCAAATCCCTGGATGAAGGATGCTCTCTTTACAGCAGCGTTATGTTTAACGACCCAGGGTTGGACCGTCATGCTCAACTCCTGCCTCATTAGCAGCGGAAAATGAGTCTGGCTCATCCTGGGTCAGCTGTCATGAGTGTCTTTAAACTAGATGCGTGGGACTGCATAGTGACTCAGTGTTTTTTCTACCGGTGTGACTATTTAAAATCCCAACAGTGGCATCTAGTAAATATACTAGCCCATTAGCCTCTGCATTGCCTGAAGCCATACCTGAGATGACTGAGGAACCCTTTTTAGTAATATATAGTGAGCTATTAAGATGAAAACTGTTCATTGTTGTGTTCTGTTCAAACTGCTGTTCGATTCATAACTATTGTTCCCAATAGCCATTAGGGGAGGCAGTTGAAAAAGCAAGATCTGCTGCTGTTATTACCTCTCGCAATGTAGCTATGTTGAATTCTGACTGTTGGATAAAACAAGGGCAATCCATTGATTTATTAGTGTCACGAAGGCCTACAATATGTATAGTAAACAACTCAAAAAGGACATTAAATTGACATTAAAATAACTAACTGAGGTGAAACAAGCTGAAACAACTGCAATCTACAGCCTTCAGTATTTATAGTTTTAAATTGAGATGAACTTTAATTCATTAATGACTTGGACAGATGTCCCAAATGTATTATTGAGTTTCAGATAGAGCTGGGATGCCTGAGGTCATGTGTCCTCCAGCACGAAGACATGTGGTCCTTCTCAAGCAGATTTCTTAGCAACTCTGATAACTAGTTATGTTCAGATTATTTAGGACATAATACAAAATTCAGCCCATGTGTCAGATTATTATTAAAGTTCTTAAAATGATTTATTTCCTCTCAGATGTCATTCACAACTCTCAGAGATACCTAGAGAGGACAGTGTCTGTGTAAAGACTTAGAAAATAACAGTAAGTACTAGTTCAAATAATTGGATAAAATACATTTTCTTAGTGTAGCTACCAGTGTAACCAGTGTTCTTACATCACACGCTAAACATGGCTGTGACATATTTAACTTGCCTATCTATCTATCTATCTATCTATCTATCTATCTATCTATCTATCTATCTATCTATCTATCTATCTATCTATCTAGCTATCTATCTATCTATCTACTGTATCTGTCTATCTATCATTTTAACTATGACCCTAACCCAAATGGACATTATGTATGTCCTAAGAAACAGGCGGTGTTTGAAAAAGTGCATCTTGTTTCCATTATCACATACAGTTTCAAACAGTATATAAGTGATAAAACATGACAGGGTGCATTGTTATAGGAAAGGGTGGTGTTATATGGCCTGATGTGAAGCGGATTTAAAAATTTATAAAATAAAAGAGAAGATTGTAAGTTTGTAAGAATAAGACACAGCCCCAATTATAAATCCTTTAGTATGGAAACACTTGCAATGTAAGTTGTGTTGTGTGGAGGGGGGGAGGTTTTGAGATATGGGGCAAGTGGGATTAATATATTGTTGGGGACCATCTGTGCTGATAATGATTGGAATATCTAACGTTTTTGACCTTGTGGGGACCTTTCTGTTGAGTGTGAAAATCCCAGGAGATCCGCAGTATCTGAAATACTCAATCCAGCCCATCTGACACCATGACAAGGTCACAGAGATCACATTTTGTTAAACATCGTGATGCGTGATGTTAACTTTAACTGAAACGCTTGACCTGTATCTGCATGGTTCTATGCATTGTGCTGCTGCCGCATGATTGGCTGATTAGATAACTGTATGAATGACACACACGTTTATATATTAGCACAATTTATTAGAAGTATGAATATTTATGTCAATGGAAGGTCCTCACAGTAAAGGATCGTAAGACAAGTGTGCCTGTGTGGGTGTGTATGTGTGTGTCTTTATTGGGTTTGAAGAGTTTAACTGAGGGAGCAGAGCGCTGTCATACTCAATCAGCTCCGACTGTCTGCATGTGTCACCTACATGCCACAATCTGCCTAAATATAGCAATGAAGTGACAGGCAAACATCTAACTCTCAGACACTACACATCCAAACATGAACCCATCCAGATCACACAGCCCAAAAGCGTGACTCTGAAGTCAGTACTGACAATGCAGTATTAAACTGCAACTCTGTCTAAATCTCTTCGTCTTATCTCTGTTTTCTTCCTCGGGCTGTTCAAGTGCTCTTTAAAGATGGATTAAAGTACCTGCAGCTCGGTTATGATCGCTATAGCAGTGCGCTGCATAGATCCAAACTGCTAAATTCAATTCAATTCAATTCAAATTTATTGGTATAGCGCTTTTTACAACTGACATTGTCTCAAAGATTAATAGAAAATTCAAGATTAATATTAGATATATTTAAATGTGTATGTATTTATCCCCAATGAGCAAGTCTGAGGTGACTCAAGCAGCAGTGGCAAGGAAAAACCCCCTAGAATGGAAGGAAGAAACCTTGAGAGGAACCAGACTCAAAGGGGAACCCATCCTCATATGGGTGACACTGGAGGGTGTGATTATAAATATACAGTCTGACAAATGTTGTATTGATGTAAAAGACCACATGGAGTTCACATCTCCTCTTTAGTATCGCAGAGTCCAACTGGAGCTGGTAGATCTCTAGATGCCTCAGGATCCTCACAGAGTTGGCCTCATCTCAGTGGAGGTCCAAAATATTAATCGCACGGAAGACAATCTGAGCTGGTACACTTTTGATTTAGTTGTAGTATAAATAAATCATACAAATCATTACACACAAACAAACACACATGGTGATTCATTTAACAAATCTATCTGTACACTAAAGATTACCTTGATAATAGTGCTGCACAGTAATATGAGCATAAGTGGTTTGTTGACCAGGATTGAGACGGTCTGTGTGTGTGTGTGTGTGTGTGTGTGTGTGTGTGTGTGTGTGTGTGTGCATGTGTGTGTGCGTGTGTGTGTTACTTTATTTGTTAATGTAAATGAGAATTAATATATAACATCAGTACTAGCACTTTAAGAGGTCAGACGTTATCTCTCTTGTAAGTCTCTTTGCATATTTGTCCATATTTTGTCTATATTCTTATAATGTTGACACATGACCATATGGCACCACTGTCTGGTAAAGTAATCGAAATATTCTATCATATGGACATCAGTATTAGTAAGTTGATTACAACAGATTCATCTGGTTGACAGGAATATTCCAGCATGTTTCAACCTAATTTTTATCCACCGGATTTGCTGCATAGAGAATAATTTTAGTTATTGGTTTGATTCGTCTTATTATTATTCACATCAGTTTTGACACAATTAAATTCTCAATTCTGATTGGTCAGAAAGTGTTGATCAGTTTTCAGGTGTTAATCAGGTGTTAATCAAACAAATCACAGGTTATATTAATATACTCATTTTACTGATTATAAACTAACAACTTAGGATTTAGGAACAGTAAGGTTTAAGGATATTTTCAAGCTAGAACGTCTTCAGTGCAGTGTCAGTAACATTCAAGTTGTCTTTCCTGTAAGAGTGTTCAGGACAGAAGACATTGCAATTCCTGATTTCTTAATAACAAGACAAGCTACTGGGGTGTTTTTAGCTTATAAAGCTTAAAAATAGAGGGAACTAGATGTACAGACATATTAAATGTAACCTATAAAGTGAAAAAAATGTCATTCACTAATTAATTAACGATTGCAATTCTTGGCAAATTGCTGTGATGTAAATGTAACAGAATAGTCACAGACATGCTATTATAGGAAAATCATCAACTTTGGCACGGCAACAGCTCTCTGCTTTGCTCTCCATGGATACCTCTGTTGTTAATGTTCCCACCATGTTTCATTCCTGCTCTCGAAGGTTAATAGAAAATAATTTGTATTATGATGGTGCTCACGGATATCTTGACAGAGATAAGGGTGGTTGTGAGTAATGAAGAGGTGAGTGAAGTGCAGTCGGTGCTCAAGTGCTCATGGCTGAGGTGGGAGAGCTTTAAATTATGCCCTTTGGGTCTAATGTTCAGCATAAGAAATCATTACTACCCTGCAGCTCAGCAATGAATGAGAGAGGGATGCTGTGTGTGTCTGTGTGTGTGTGTGTGTGTGTGTGTGTGTGTGTGTGTGTGTGTGTGTGTGTGTGTGTGTTTGTGTGTGAGAAAGTGTGTGTGCGTGTGTGTTTTTATTTGTATCTGTAGGTCTGAACCTTCATGAGCTTCTTTAAAAAAAAGATTTATACATGAAAAATTATTGCTTTTGTAACAAGTGGATAGATAGGAAAGATGAGGTTCTCTCTCTCTCTCTCTCTCTCTCTCTCTCTCTCTCTCTCGTGTTGTTGTGTTGCGTGGATTTAATTCATGTTCCATAGAGCAGACCTCTGTACTCTAATGCTGACCTTTCTGCTTGTGGAAATGGTTTTGATATTTGGCGACTAGCAAGGTGTCATAATAATATAGAGTCATGTCAATCTGTAGGAGAAAGTGATGTATAGTCAGTCAGTCTTATTCATGTTTTTACTTTGAGCTGCAAGCTTTCATAATATGCACATTCATTCTTAACTGAAATTCTAACAGGAGTTTATTCTGCTAGTTTTAATGAATGTGTGAAAGTTATATGGGGAAAGTTGTGGTATGATTAGTGAACAGGGGTTCGAAGTTCAAGAAGCAGATCACAGTCTAGAACAATCAAATTAGAGGCAACTTATAAAAAAAGATGAGAGAGAAAACACAAAATGGCAGAGTGATATACAAGAAACGTGGTTTTAAAATTATGCAGTCCTACATGATTTATGTATATCTGGGAGATTAAGCGACATATTCAGAGCCAAAACCTTTCTGTCCAGTTCCAAGTCAAACTACCACGTGTGGCAATTTTTTACACTTACGGCATTCAGCAGACGCCCTCCTCTAGAGTACAGTAACTTACGTTTAATAATGCTATCCAACTGAGCATTAAGGGCCTGGATCGGTGGCAGCTTGGTGGTCATGGGACTTAAACTCACACCATTTCAAGCAGTAGCCTAACACCTTAACCACTGAGCTACCACATCCTGACAGCTTGAATTTAATACACAACGATTTTGAACATCCTGACAGCTTTGTGCCATCATCATTACTGGTGTCATTATCTACATCTCCGATCAGACGCTATGACCTCACTTTTAAATGTACTTACTAATCCAGAAAACCTGTCAGGAATACAGCCAAATCGGTTTGTTTTAAAAGCTACGTGGGATGTATACATATAAAGATGAGATGGGAATTTAAAACCAACATTTGCTTGGTCAGAGTGCCACATAGTGCTCTACTACACCCATTATGAATGATGATGTTGTACCACACATTTGCATAGAACTCATTTCTAAACATGAGCACAAGAAATACATCAAACATGTACAAAAAGCAAGAACTATCTGGATTTAAGTTTGTTCAAAGTTATTATTCAAACCACAAATATTAAATTACTCAGAGGGAAGAGGAGTTAGTGTTTAGGTCATAATTTTTTTTAATCCAGCTAGGGACAATTTCTTCTTATCTGTATCCTTCTTCTTTCTCTGAATGCTAGTGTGGGTCATTTGAGTTTGCTCTGTCTCTGACAGCTGGTGGTCTGAGAGATGAGCTCCAACCGTGCAGTAAGTATTGGTTTAGACTGGCTCACACTGGAAGTATTTCTGCGTGCCATCAGTTCTTGCTCATGTTCATTAGGCCAAAGCTGAGAGCAAAATGCATTGTGCTTAGAAAAATGAAGAGGAATGTTTTGAGTGTTCATGTCTTTGGTCTTTTTGTAAGAGCATTTTCAAATTTTTTGCACACACCTGATAATTTGCACTTAGGACTACATCGATGTTGGTCTGATACTATGCTTATTTATTCATACTCATACTTCTATAAAATTCTTTGATACCAAGATTTAATAGCCTTTTGATTCTATGTGACTGCTATTCCAAAAGGTGCATGTTTGAAGTCAAATAAAAATGTCTGTATTAACATTCTGGCAAACTCAGTGCACACTTTGGGTCAAATGACCAGAGCCATTTGCTTGCGATCTTATTGCTTATATGTTCTACTGCCTGTTCCAGATAGACAACTGCTTTACATATAATTGGAGCAGCCGCTGCTGTATTACACCATGCGCCACTCCTCAGTAAAAAAATGTGATCGCTGAAAATCCCTGGTCTAATACTGACATGTGAGCAGATATAAGTGTGCTTAGTTTACTTAGTTACTCAGAAGCAGCAAACTCAAAAAGAAATAATAAAAAAAAGATTTTCAATTTTCAAACAGCCATTTAAATTTTGTTCTTGAAAGATTATCTTGATATAAAGCTGGGTTTAAGGAACACTGAGTAGACAGACTTTACTAGAAGGTCATTGCAGAAAATAAAGGACTGGAGGTAATTAAGTACTGTATACAAACAGACTGACTGCACCTGAGCACTCGGAAGGATTCAGTACATTGAAGTGTCTGTCAAACACACTCTGTACTGCCATTATGGGTTAGTCCCACAACATCAGCTGATTACAGGATGGCTCTACAGGATCAAATGTATTAAAAACACTTTCTGACACTAAATATGTATCATTTAGTTACATAAATAAGTAAGATGTAACTAGAAATATTTATACAGTATCTCTAAGATGAACTTTTCAAGAAAAGCTGCAAAATGTCCTACTTTCTGTCTGATCAGCAATGTGTAGGCAAATCAGATGATTAAAAGCTTAAAAAAGATTAAAAGCTCCCTCAATTTTTTTATTTTTTTTTATTTTTTTAATACATTTCTTATTTGTATTGCAACCTCAACATAGAGGTAGTATGCAGGTTTTCCATTTTGGGGTTAAAACACTACTTCTGGCTTGAGCCTACTCTCCTATTATTTAAATAGGCTATGTTTGCTTTTTAGATTAAATTGGGGCTGTAATTGTTTTTTGTTCACTGAGTGAAATCACACAAGACTTGATGTTGATCCAGAAATATTTGTACATAACTAAACAATAAGTTAGTAGTCTACACAGAGCTAATATCCTGTTATTAACCAAGAACAGCGATTTCTATTTTAAAACAGTTTATTATGATCACATTTTTTGTTCCTAGCAGAATAGCTCTTTTTTGTTTCTTATATCAGATCAGAACTCTGTTTTTTTTTAATGATTCATGAGGTGTGTATGGTGTGTTGTACTTACCCCTTGCAAATATGTGCTCATGGGAGCAGCAAATTAAGGGACTAGGTGCAATTCTTTGTTAATTTCCCTTCCTGCAGCAAGCTAAGCTAGTTTAAAAACTACTGACCAGCAGAGCATGTTATTGTAATTTATGGAGACAGGTCACATATTGTGTCAGGCTTAATCAAATGAATTACAATGAGTTTTAATATCTTTTCATCTAACCGCATACTCTCACATGTGTTGTTCACATGGTTACCAATATATAGTCTAATTATTAAGTAAAGAATATTAAAAACGGGGTCACGGTGGCTTAGTGGTTAGCACATTCACCTCACACCTCCAGGGTTGGGGGTTCGATTCCCGCCTCCGCCTTGTGTCTGTGGAGTTTGCATGTTCTCCCCGTGCCTCTGGGGTTTCCTCCGGGTACTCCGGTTTCCTCCCCCGGTCCAAAGACATGCATGGTAGGTTGATTGGCATCTCTGGAAAATTGTCCGTAGTGTGTGAGTGCGTGAGTGAATGAGAGTGTGTGTGTGCCCTGTGATGGGTTGGTACTCTGTCCAGGGTGTATCCTGCCTTGATGCTCGATGACGCCTGAGATAGGCACAGGCTATCTGAGTGAAGAGGAATGAAATCACATTCTGGTAACAAATATAGTACTGCTCAGGTCAAAATGGCTGAAGTTAATCACAACAAAAGAAATTCATCAATCTCTTAACTGACTATACGACCATTGTTCACTCTTTCAAGGCTGGTTGTGAAATTGATGAATAGTTATGTAAAGAGAAATGCAGCTCCAGATTTTACTGTGTTAGCATTTGGCTGCTATACAGTAACTATTTTACTGAGTGGGTTCTTGGCCGTTTCTATGCAACTCCGTCACCAATCCTGCAGAGGAAAATCAGTCTTCTCTCACAGCTGTGTACTCATGTCTATAGCGACCACTGAGGCCATCAAAGTCGTGTCCTCAGTATTGTTTTTTTGGTGGTTTTGATTTTTATCCATGGTGACATTAATTGTGAGTCATGAATAGTATTGAGTGCTCAGAAGTCAACAGAATTAGCCTGATTAATAATCTGCAAAATCATTGTGTTCCAATTATGTGTGTATATTTTTTGACGTTTTTGATATGTGTGAACGCTGCACAGTAACGTTTTCTCACAGTTTATGAAAATTCCATTGTCCATGTGAGGTTTTTGAAGCACCAAACAGAGCAGAAAGAAGTAAATGACATGAGATGGTTGGGGATGGAGAGAGGTATTTAGTAAAAGAAGAATTAGTAAGTAATCTTCTGTGCACCTGTTCTACAAGTAGAACAACACTACGCAACAATACTCTCCAATAAGCTGGTTGTTTTTTCTGGTGAAATGCCCACCAAATGCATCAATAATTTGTGTTAAAGCTTTAGACAGGATTGCCTGTCCAGACAAATGGCAATAGATGCAGACAAGAGTTAATATCCTCTGTTGACACTGCAAGGCCAGTTAACATAATTGATATAGCACAATTTATACACAGTATATGATCATACACATGTATGATGTGTTACAGATGTAGAATGTATACAAAGTACAAAAATATATGGTCAATAACTACATCAGTTTTTATCTAAGTGAACACCAATTATATTCCAGTGCAGTGATGGTGTCAATTTGACCATCAAAGTGATTATTGTTGCTCTTAAAATGCACTAAAATGTACTGATTAATAGTGTAGTTTAAAATATCTCTCAGGTGGAGAGATATTTTTGGTTCCTGAACCCCTTGCAGAAAGACTGGGACTCACTTATATAAGGATAAAAATGGTAACAGTTCTCCTCCATATATTTATATAACTCGCCACATAGGAGATGAGATCAGCTGGATCGATTTGAGTGGTTCTCAACTTTTCACTGCGATTCAAACATAAATCAGAGTGGCGATGTAATGGTTAGAGCTGAACTGATTACTGATCATTTGCAGCTACGTAACATTAACCTTAGGATGGGATGTTTCAGGGGTTGAAGTAGGTGGATTTACTGAGACCACTAGGGCTGGTAAGGTAAATATGTGATATTTAATATGTAATATATGTAAAAAGAGCTTCTGTTTAAGTGCAAGTGAAAGATCTGGAATAGATTGTTCAGGTGTCCAAAAATGTTTAGCCATTTAGTGTACATCTGAAACTGCTTTAAAGCACTCAACTGAGCTGAGACAACAGAGGTAACGTAGTTCAGGAAGTCTTCATGCTAGCATTCGGAGCAGATTTAGAACATCAGTCCCAAACCAGTTTAGATTTCATTCAAAAAAACAGACACATTTTCGTTTATGATGTATTTGGCCATCTAGACTAAGGTCTGAGCCATTAGCTTTTGTAGCCATGTCCTTGTTATTAATTGTCCATTTGTAAGGGGAAAAACATTTTTTACAGAGGCTTTTCTATGCACTTAGCCACAAGTCCTCAGACTTTATGTACTCTCAGTTGTTGAAAGTTGCTAAGCTGTTCTTTAGCTCTGTGGCCTCCATCAGAGCGAGTTGGCACTGGCATTGACAATGTGATAGATCAGACATTCTGTCCTTTCAGAAAGTAAAAAGATGACACTCACATTTTTTCCTGAGTGTGGCTTTAAGAGCCAGTTAGAGATCATTTGAAGGCTCGAAATTTCAAGTGATTTTGAATAGCTGGTTTGTTATTAAGGAGGACATTTTTGTGAGGCTCCCCGTGACCCGAGAATAGTTCGGATAAGCGGTAGAAAATTAATGAATGAAAGATACAAAGATGCAAGGCACAAAAATAAATTGAAGTTTCTTATTTAATTGACTTTATTAATGCATTATCAGCTCAGGATCTGTTTCACATTCTTTGGTTCTTGTCTTGTGATTAGAAGGTTGCCAGTTCAAATTCCAGGCCTAACAAAAAGCAAGCAATGGGCTCATTTAGACATATGTACTTCAGCTGGGATTTGATGAGCACTGGCACCTATACCAGCTGTAAGAGAGCGAGGGCAAACACATGCTGGCTGTGAGACGTGGAGCTTTGCAATCCCAAGCTCATGAAACAGGGAACAGCTGAACATACTTGGAGGAGAATTGAACTATACTGTTCTGTATACATGATCTCACAGACACCCGGGCTTGGCTAGTGTAGCTCGATTTGACAAAGGAGAGAGGAATCCCCTTCTAATCACCCAGAGAGCAAGGGGCAATTACCTCTGGTCATATAAGTCCATTCCACTGCTGAGATTCTAACTCGTGATCTTACAGCATGTGTACGATTGATTTTCTTTCAAGCTTCTTAGGAGCCCTTTCAGCATTCATTTCTGAATAAGAATATATATGAATGTAGAACATCCAGGACCTGGTATTTAGATCAGGATTACAGTGATTACAACATGCCTCTTACTTTGTTTGGGGATTGTTCATTAATCCTGTGTTATTTGTATGAATGTGGCATATCCTGGTCGACCTCGCTCCCATGCAATGCATATTGATTGCTGTGGCTTGTTTTGCCTTAAAAAGGTCAGGAAGAGGTACACGTGCTTTTTCCATACTCAGCGCTCACTGCTGGGCAGGGCACAATTTGCAAGCCAAAAAAAATCTCTTTGTGTAGCTTATTGACCTAAGCTTCCATTTGTTTTTACGCAGGTGAGCTGCGTTTGAACTCGACAGGTTAAAGGAGCAAGCTGCTGTAACATGCGCTACATATTAATACCTATATGAGATTTATGTTTGTTTCTATTAGATAACACATTCAGTGTTGACTTGAAGAAAATTGTTACAATTCTGTATATATAAGGTACTCTAGTAAACAGCACTGTTTCTATGGTTTCCTCTTCATCCTAAGATGACAAATTAAACCTTACAGGAGAAAACATATGGGGGTAATAGATAGAAACAGACGTAGCCATGGAAGGATTTGAAAGACGGACATGTTTATTAAGAGAAATAGATGTTTTTATTTTCATTCCTGATTCCAGTTACCTAAGCAACAGTTGCTGATAGGGAGATGCGTTTAATTATGGCAGGACATAATTAAATGCAAAGTACAGCTGCATCAAACAGCTTAGATGGGCAGCGTTCAGTCTCTCAGCGGCACTCTGGGGGGAGAGAGAGTGAGAGAGAGAGAGGAAAAAGAGGGAGGGAGGGAAGCAAGAGGAGGAGCTAGCAGTGAAGTGGAGGGAAGGAGAGAGCAGAGGGGGTGTAGTGAAGGAAGGATGAGCACAGAGCTACTAGCAGGTGTGTGGTGCTGTTGAAAGCAGCACCAGAGATTTCACTGCCTTGGCTGGAGAAACACATACCCACTGCTACTGCTGCCATACGGTGAGTAACTTCATCAATATCTGGCACATTGTGAATGATGCTCCGCTTGCTGGTCCTGTGTTGTTTGAATGAGAGAGTAATTTGCAGTTTTGGGGTAACGTAGCAAACAGAGAAGAAAAGCACAGGGCAGGCTCAGAGCCGATTGTTACAAAGCTGGGTGTTCAGGTTCATTATGATGTGCTGACAGATGTTGCAGGGTTTTATGGCGCATAGGCTGAGATCATATGCACGAGTCTGGTGCCTGCTTTGAGAATGATGTGTAACCAGATAGCCCTTGCACTCCTGACCCTATGGTGCGCTCAGTGACCTTGCACAGTTCAATTCAATTCAGTGGGTTTTTTTGATTAGTCTTCACTGCCATTGCTCTCTCTCTTTCTCTCTCTCTCTCTCACAAACACACTCACACACAAACACACACACACACACACACACACACACATCCCTACAGATTTTCCATAGCAGCAGTATTACTCGTATCCAGTGGGACAGTCAGATTGGTGAGCAATAACAAGGTTCTGTTCACGCCTCATTAGCTGTAATTAAGTGCTCAGATAATGAGTTTCTGACAGACTTAGACTCAGAGAAATTGTTAAGTGTTATTTAAAGACTTTCAGCCACCACAAAGTGTAGCTGTCAACCTTCTACGCCTAACTCCAGAATCTGCAACATGCAACTGCCTCACATTCACTTCCAGACAAATTTGGTTGGAAAGATCACGAGCGATGGGTGCATCGCATTCAAAATGTGACTCACTCTGTCTGTCTCATTCTCATTCTGCTGTGGAGAGCTTTTAATATCTCATTTGCTCTCAGTTAAAGTCTCTTCCGGAAAGCTGAGTTTGTCTGCTCAGAGGAAAATGAGAGAAAGAGCCAGTCTGAGAGAGAGAGAGTGATTATATTTGGGTCTGCAAATTGAAAAGAACAGAGAGTATTGTAGCCTTACATACTTTGAGCACAGCAAAGAGTTCATTAATATGTTGTCAGAAACTGTTTATATGAAATATAGAAAAAGTAAAAAAGCGTTCGGTTCAACAGGCTGCTGTCGGTCTCAGTCGTCTATCTCAAAAAATAAAGCAAAGTAAGAAATAAAAATAAGGCACAAGGTAGATACAATATAAAGGAGAAATAAAATAGCAAAAAAATATAGCAAAAAAATATATCAGAAAATATCATCAGAAACAGAGGTTGTATTGAGTATAGTGCAGTGATGAGTTTGATCATATATTAATTGTTAGTGCAGAATGTGTATGTAGTGCAAATTGTGCAATTGTGTAAAAGTCCAGCAGTGGTAGTGGGTGTTGTGGTAGCCTTTAAAAGTCCAGAAAGGGTCCAGGCTCAAGGTGTTCTCCTGGTTAAGGGCCATAATGGCCTGCGGGAAGAAGCTCCTCCTAGTTCTCTCTGTGCTCGGCTACAAGGTGCTGAAGCACTTCCTTAAACGTAAGAGAAAATAAAAGATTTGTGTAATGCAGAGTACTTGTTCAACTCAAAATTGCTTTTCCATTGTAGGTCAAGAGTACATTTCTTTCATTTCTGTGCATGTTTGAAGACAGAACGACTTACAGATTAATTCAAATCACGCAGTTACAGTTTTTATATACTCTTTCATATGAACTTGATTAAAATGTATATTCTGTAACAAGGGTATTATTGTTCATCACCTGGTGTGTGTATGGTAATTACAATATAATAACAAAATATAGAATATTCCCTGATTCTTTTAAGTCAGCAGCTGAACCAACTTCTCTAGAGTCAACATCAATGTTCACATGTTCTATTAATGTTATTTGTTCTATTACATTTGATCAGTCAAATGGCTTGATTAAAAACGAAGCAGGTTGATGCTTTATTAATGTTTGTTGTAATGAAGGAACAGACCTGAATCATGTACACATGTCCCACTTACATGTTATGAATTCTAGCTAAGAGTCTTTTGGACTCCCAAGAGAGAGGAAAAAATCTGGATTATTTTGTCAAATACTAATTAAATTGCTGTAGATTAGTGGTTTCTGATTAGCCAGGCT
This sequence comes from Tachysurus vachellii, assembly GCF_030014155.1. NCBI lineage: Eukaryota > Metazoa > Chordata > Actinopteri > Siluriformes > Bagridae > Tachysurus > Tachysurus vachellii. The sequence continues at coordinate 8,678,855 of NC_083478.1, read as the reverse complement.
CTGATTTCCGGCTTGTATCTCTATTTGGTCATTTAAATAAAAAAAAAAGTTACCTGAAGTTACCGGATTGTTGTTCAGTTGTACAGTTCAGTTGATTAGCTCGTTTGAGATATTTAATTTAAGGGAATTTTAATTTAGTGTAATTATTCAGTTGCACTTATTATTGGTGCGATGTTCTTATTAATTGTAAATCCAAAGCTTTCATTTAAGCATCATATATTTAAGAATGAATTTATCTCATATGAATGCCAGTTTACAAAAGTGCATTAATCATCCAAGAGCATGTCTAATTTTATTGGCAGAGGACGCTGACATGTTCATCACGAGGGAATTTGTCATTTAGTAACACCTGTTTACCGCCTTGAGCAGACTTAATGTATGCACGCCTTCAATTACGGAGGCATAACAAATTGGGAGGGCTGATCCCCTCACGTTCCCATCTCATTGGCTGTGTATTGTATACACTGCTGAACACTCTTGATTGTGATAATTGCAGTGAAGTGTGTGTTCAATGAATGAAATATGCGTTTCCTTAGTGAGTCACATTGTCTATGGAGTGTGGAAGCTGACAGAAGTTTTCAATATGACTTTTTACCAAAGGATAAAATTTTTATAGGCATTATTTTACTTTAAATATTTCCATAAATGTAAAAATTACAGGTTAAGTGTTTCAAAAGTATTCAGCCTATAATAATATCATACCCAAATTATAGAATTCAGTCTGTATCTCAGAGGGAGTGGAGCAGCTGAAGCCATCCCCAAGTAATTACCTTTTCAGTGGACTATGTGCAACAAAGACACCTTTTTCCTTCCCACAGCAGGGTGTTATAGGCTGCAAGGAAGCAGCAGTGGAAAACCAGTTAATGCACACACTCGGGTGCCTAATGGGAATTTCTACCATGTCAGAGAGGGATGAACAGAGAGGAATTAATAACATTTTTCCTAATACACTAATCTCAAGTGTGTATTTGGCAGAATATCAGTAATGTACATTTAGTACATTATCTTTTGGGATAAATTTTGGATTTAACATCATGGTACCTCAACCATGATACATTTCTGTCATCATTAGTCATGGAGATGATGATCAGTAAATGAGGATTCATTTGGCAGACTGCTCTACGACTCAGACTCACAGCATTATGAAGGATGGAGGCAATCTGAAGAGCTTGTTTTGGCTTCTTCCTGAAGTTCACTCAAGGTCCATGCCTCAGAGTGTCTGTCTGTTTTAGCTTAGTTTGCCTTACAGATTTTATCCAAGTGCCTTCACTTAAAAGCATATACAGTATCACCATAATATTTCATAAGAAATGTATTTAAAAGGCTGGCTATGAAAGCAGAAAAAAATATATTGTTTAACTGAAATGTCCATATGCATTATGAGGAAATCTGAAAGTTAATGTAACATGCATTGCTGTCTATCCTGCTTGGCATTTATGATAATGAAGGTCCAGGAGGGTACGACCCAAAGGAGACATGTCACAGAGTAACCGCATTTCATTCGAAAATGCCTGTCTGGTCCATGATGAATGGATTTGCCAAGCAAGGAAGGTCTAATGAAATCGGCGAAGGAAGTGCAACCCCCTAGTCGAGACCTGATCCCCAGAGATAGCTTGCTTAATGTTTGTTTCTAAGCTGGATTCCAAAGCAGCAGAGCAGAGCAAAAAGAATCAGATAACGTTAATATGTGAACGTGGGGGGAAAAAAATCATAACGCTTTAAATTGGTTTGTTTGAGGTTATTATTTTAAGGTTGTTTTGGGTTGGAAATGAGAATAAAATCCAGTCCTAGAGCTGCCTGTGGAGTCAACAGTGACAGTGTCACAAGTGCTGCAAGAAACTGGTTAAAAACAAGTTCCAGATGGCTGTAGAAAGAGCTCCAACTAAAAACATACACTACAAAATGAACACATTTTCATACTTTGAAATACTTCATACTTCATGCCATTTATTTCTGGAGTCCTTTTGGACAGACAGTTCATTGAGTTTGGTTCAATGTGTAGCACAGACACAGTAAGTAAAATCTGTGGTCCAGTCGAAACTGATGGTCTGGGATTCTCCTGAAGTGAATTCAGTGGCAAATTGCATCAAGATATAATTCATATGTTATTATAGGATCCCAAATTAAAAGCACAAATCTGCCTGAGCTGTCTAAAAAATAGTGCATGTATTTGCAGATAATTTACAGAGAATAATTGTGCAAATAAATGCCACAGGTAAAGAGAAAAATATTGAAATGAAATTCTGTAAATGTCTCGGTTGAGATTTATTTCAAAGACTGATAAAAGAGTAAACCTGAAACGTGCTATACAAATGCTATAAATGTGATATAAAGCAAAATAAAAAGAAAGTAGATGTGATCATAATATATTTAAATGAAATCCTTTTCACAGGCCCTGTTTAAGCTGTTGTTTAGAGGTGCCTATGTTCAGTGAATACTAATACAATTCCTGGGGTAAGATTAAATTACAATTTGAAGGAATAGTCTTGATCTGTTGACAGACTGAGACATAAAAGTTTATTTTAATCATTAAAATGAAAGAACCATGTTTGTGCTTATGTAATTCCAGCCCACTGGTTATCTTATTACTGTATATGTGCTATAAGTCATGGACACTTGAAAAAAAAAGGCATCATTATTAAGGCAAACACGACATGACCCTGACAAGACATGCTAGTTTTCACATTAAAAAAGAGCAAAACAATTTTCAGACACTGTTAGTGAACTGTTAGCTTGTTAAAATCAGTTAGTAAAAATACTGTTATGTCTAAATAGACATATATACTTACACACAGTCAGAGAGAAAGTGCTGCTTCATCATAGTTCAAGGGCTCTCAGAAGATCTGAGGGAGAATTTTGCTCTTGAGGTACAATGTTTCTCTGCTGCTCTGTTTTTTTCACTGCTGAGTCTGTCACTATTCACCAGCCGGTGAAGATAAGTGTTCATTTGTTTCTTTCCATACAACATAACCTATAGTTTCATATTTATTAATTTACCTCAGAAATAGAGGTTCTGCATTTTAATCCGAGTCACTATTAAAATTAATTGTGTGTATTTGTTTTCAAGTTATATGACCTCAAAAGCAGTGTTTTTGCAGTAACCTTATTTGTGCTGCTTGATGGGAAAAGGCTTTAGGGTCTCCAAGAGGACATCCAAAGTGCTTTAGGTTCCTGATTAGAGAGGGATATCTTTGGCTATATATCTTTCAGCCTGAGGATCATACCACAGTTGTTGTCTGATAGGAAATTGAAGGTCATACTTCAGCAGTTTGCTCACATTGCCCCTGAATCATATTTATCCCACATTGTAACACACCCAGTTTTGTCTCTTGTCTCAGACTCAGAAAATCTAATTATGACCAGATGTTTAAAAAAAAGAATACTGTATGAAGAAGACAGAAAAACCTAATTAAATTCCTCATCTTTCCCCTGAAGCAGATACCTATTGCTCATCGATGTGAAGAACTTGTACAGATCCAGAAATCTGCTAATGAATGTGCAAAGACTGCTTGGAGGTTCTTCCTACACAGCTGTGTGTAGTAACACAAATGTCAGACCCCAGGCTGCCACATTGATAAAGCTTCTCCTCCTGTGACCTCACGGTCTTTGTGTTTATGTGTATATACACTATGTGTGTGTGTTTGGGCATGAGAGGTGATGCAGCACTAAACAGCACTGCATCTGTCTCTCTGTGTTTGCAGGAAACAGGATGGAGGAGAGCCTCGTATCTCTAGCACTCTAGACACTACACTGCTCCAGGCTCCGCTGCCCTACACTGCCCCTGCATTCCTAAAGGTACTTTTCAAGCTCTGCAATTCCATAACAAACACACACACGCACACACACACACCTCGCTGCCTGTAACACTAAGCCTTAAATCCTCCCCGATTCCTTCCTTTCGCTTTGCCTTTTCCTTTTGAACTTCTGAATCTGAATCTGAATCTGTCTCCTGCTACATTTTCAAAAGTCTTCATACAGACGGCTTAGCTTTCGAGGGTGACTTTTACCATGGCATGAATTGTATACAATTTGCTAGCATGGTACTAACAACTGGAACAAAAGACAGACATGAGAGTGAGGTAATCTTGTGCTGTATGATTTTCGTTTCCAATCCAAAAACCATCTGTCACGTTATTCATTCCTGGAAACAAACATGTAATTGTAATAATAACATTATAAATCTTACTTTTTCCTTTTTCACACCAATTTGCTCAGAGATTCAAATATTTGGTTGCGTTATAAATCAATTCCAATGCAAAGCACTGCAAGAGATCCACTAATTATTTTACTGTATACAGTGTTATTGTGTGTGTTTAAATAAGATCCAAAAGAAAAGGCAAAATGGTTTTTCATTCTCGCACGTTAGAACTTGCACAAAATGTAGTACAAAAAAGTCAAAAGCTTGTATTGTGATACAGAATGCAAAGGTTTGCCCAATGATTTGTGGGTGAAAGAAGGAAAAAAGTTATATCATCTTCACAAATAAACAGCAAAATTAAAATCAGGTGTAAATGAGGATACAAAACTGATTTGTATCTGAACCTTCAAAATTTTGATACTTATGTTAATGAAAGAACATCTGTGGAATCTAACACTCTTAAGCTTTTAGGCGTGAATTATTAGGATTCTAAATAATGCTGCCTAATTTGAAAATGGAAGAAATGGAAAACCTTGACATACAGGTATCCAGCATAGCAGCAATTACAGTCTGTTGAGAAATTGTTCATAATACACCATTATGCAAAATAAAACCTTTTCACAAGCTGTATTTTTAAATACTGTTGGCATTGTACAGTATATGCAATATGCTGCAAAACATAATCCGAGGCCATCTTTGACACCTCTGTTCTGAGGCATAATTATGATAAATATCATTATTATTAAACCCTAATGAAGGGTGTAATTTGTCTTCAACTGGATTTTCAGGTGCTTAATAGACCTGCTGGTACTTCATTTTTCACCTTCATGTAGACACACCTAAGTCTGACCATTGCATATACATTAAGAAGGCAAACATGTAAAACAGAGCAGACGGGCGTTGTCGTGTTTGCACATGTTTATGCACACAAACATTCAGATAATCTGGTCCTTAATGTCTTATTGGCATTTTAGTTTTTCTTGCCATAAGTTTGCACTAACTTGTCTGGTTATATTTTATATCATCTGCTCACAGAATCGGTTTGGGTTCTGACGTTTATACAGTTTTATTTACTGGCTGAGCTTAGGCACAGTAGTGCAGAGGGCTCCAGGGTCCCTGGTTTGATCCTGAGTTTGGTTTATTGTCTGTGTGAGATAGCTCCACGACAACCCAAAACCATTCCAGGAGATGGATTAACTACTCCAAATTGCCCATAGGTGTAAGTCAGCTACTGTCCCATTCTGGGTGTATACTGTACTTGCCTCATTACTATATCCTAGACTGAAATAAAGTGAATTCTGATGAATGAATTTGTGTAATGTAGCCTGTACAATGGCAAAACAAAGTAATAAACAGATATAGTTATTTTGAACATCATCTCACTTCCTTGTGTATGGGGGTCTTTATATTTTCAAATTCTTCCATTGCAAGTGTACAGAAGGCAAACTACGGTCCATCGAATGTCTATTTTACACTCCAGACCTCCATTGGACACACATCCAAGCACAGGATTTTATCAACCTATAGCAAAAGGGTTTTTTCAGTGACTCAACATTGGAACATGATATAGTCATCAGTTATGAGTCTTGCTGCATCCTAGCTGCAACCTCCATTCGGTTTCCAGGATGTCACCCACTGTCCTGTTCCTGTGTTCACAATTGCTTCACCCTACAGGCACGCAAACACAACAGGTGTGGCTGATCATTTGCAATGACAGTCAAATAGCCTCTTCTGTGAAAATAGTCAGTTCTTGACTGCATTCAGTGTTGAAAACAACCAAAGATAGTTGGAATTTGCTTTGCGAGACTATACAGAAGTGGATACAGGGTCCTGGACCATGGCTGAAGTACAGAGACTGTATGAAATATCTCTTACACTAAGGAAATCAGCCTGCCAATTAACAGGAGAGGATGTAGATGATGTCAGGGAGCTTTTAAGCAATAAACCATTTGCTTTATTAAGTTATAAATCACTTGTTTTATAGACAATGATTTTTCTGTATTCATCTACTCAATAAAGTGTTCTGTGTTCATTCTCCATTTTTCTTCTGTATTGTGCATCATATCATTTTGCAAAAATAAATTAGCCTCGCATCTGATTGTAATTTTAGTCAGTCTTTTAAAAGTAAGTCACGTATAGACAGCTGCTACTAAGCTCTTGAGACAGAGAATTTAACAGTCCTATTAGCTTTCAGCTTCCCTTTCTCTGTGGTCAGTACACACTGCATGGCTGTGATGCCTATCTCTGAGCTCCTGTTGTTCTTCACTAGAAGGGAATTTCTCGCTTATTCATCCCCACCTGCTCCGGAAAGATAGCAAGAATTGCTAGACCGGCACGGTCAGGGCCAGTTTGCTAACAGCATTGCATGGAGAATAATAATGTCAAATATCAATGAACAAGCTGAGAGTGTAGGCTGTAAACACGTTAATTAATGACGACAGAGCTCAGACCAGGACTCTTTGCCCATGGGCCTGTCTGTGACTGGAGGTGAAATGGAGTTTTCAGCCTGAGCTCTCAGGCCTTCACTCCACCAGACACTTTAGCTGTGATTAGGATAGAGGAGGTCCAAAGGACAGCTCTGTGGTATCACTGAATTAATTAGAGTGGAGAGAGAGCGACAGAGAAAGAGTGAAACACTTAAAGTCAAACAGGGGTCTGATAAGCTTGACTCTGAAGTCAGGTCCATCCTTAATTAATTATTCCTTGTGTGTAATTCTTTATTCCCTGACCATCCGTGCCATCTAATTATACAAAAACCTCGTTCTCTTACAAACAAGACTACATGTTTACATTACTGAGCTACTGTTGACTTTACTGTACGATTTTTAAAAAAAGTGAAAAGCTTTTTTATTTTTTGTAGTCATTTTGCTGATCAAAAACTTTAATTCCAGTCCTGTTTGACATATGACATTGAGGATATGACATTGAGGATATGACAGAGTATGTGATTTGATTTATACTGTATTTGGTATAATAGACCTTCACAATTCAAGCAAGAAAAATGAATACTTCAAACACATTGAATCATAAAAATAAATGGATCTGATATCGCCGCTATGTCCCATGGAGTCATGAATATGAAATAGAGTAGAATGAAGATGTCATCATTCCCCCGGAAACTTTAAAGTGTTTTTAGCCTGGATAATTGTTTTTCTCTTGTATACCAATATATCCAACCCTGTATAGCACCTGTAGTTATCAGCTCAGCAATTTTGATGTTATAACAGACTGCTAGCAATTTGCTCCTAAGCTTCAAGGGCAACAAGACTACCTATCTTAAAATGTGGCGTTGAGGATGGGGGTGAAAAATAAGCCAAAGGAAAGAGAAATCTGCTTTCTGATCATGATCTGACCATAGATTTTGTTTAGGTAGTGACATTATTAATGACATTAATCCAAGAGGCTATCACACTTGACTATAGGGTATGTAATGAATAGTAAACATACATTAAATTAGACTGAAAAAAAGAGACACTTTTATAGTATTTTTATCAGGCTTTGCATGGAAAATGAGGTCACTGTTGTTCAACAATTATACACTCCATGTTCTCCTTTTTCCTCACACAATCTTTGCAAAACATTATACAGTACATACAGTATATAATGTTTTATTACTTTAGAGATACTCTAGCTGCATTAGCTATAAAGATCTTTTTTTTTAACCCAGTCTGGCAACTCAATGTCCTCTGCTCCTCTCCTGAGCATGGGGCAACATGATTCATGCCCCAGTGGGCCTCTGATTCTCATTTTTCCTCGCAAGCTGCAGTAATAACTCTCTGGAACAAAGTGGTGCAATAATCTGTCAAGTAGCAGGTAATTAGTATTGCAACAGATTTAAAATATACGGAACTGTGAATGAAGATTTCATAAAGATGAATATTTGTTGCTATTATGGACAAGCCTCCAATGAATATAACTTTTAACAAAACTATGAGTCTGTGTTCAGTCTGAGCTTCGAGGGAACATAGCATGATAAAGCATCCTCTCTTTTTTAAAATTTGCGTGATGTTTAATACACCAATCCTTTTCCTATTCTAGAAACATCTTTAATTATTTGCTTTCTACTCCCTTGAATTTTAAAGGGTATTAATAAAATGTGATTGTGCATTGGGATGGTGCATGACTAACAAATGCCATCCTTCTGGCTTTAAGTAAAACTTTATCAGAGCACAACTCCATGCAGCACAGTTATCTAGTTCAATACAGACAGACACTGTTATTATCTCAGATGGCATTTACTTCTATCCTGTATGCTGATTTGCACCTCTGATATAATCTGACTACATGCTGATGACCTGTGACCGCACTATAAGCACAGCAGCAATCATATAACACCTCGGCACAGTAGGACTCATTATTAATAATAAAGAGTTTAATTAAGGCAGTGAATTCAGTGTTAGATGGAAGTCAAAACAAAAGACAGTGATTCACAGGGGAAAAAAATCAGGAGACATGAGACAAATGGAGTAACACAGCAATTAGCATGACACGTTGAGCTGAGCAGCAGGACCTGTGATGTATTCTAGCACTTTGCACACGATCCAGAAGGCTTAACAATGCATCATTTAGACAGCTACAACACAGCTGAATGTCTTTGAGACATTATCCAGACTCCTCACAGTCACTGGTAATTTTATCATACCATGAAACCATTGGCTTCTCTCTCTTTAGACCACAGCTTCTCAAACTTAGGATCAGACTCCTGCTTGGAACTGACTAAGAAACAATTGGAATTCCAGCTTTCTTCAATTTACTTATTGTAATGCAGCTCTATGTACAGTATTTATACTTAGATAACGTCATATTAAACAGATAGATATTATTATTATTTGAATTTCATTAGCGTTCTTTCTATTTAAGTGAGAAAGAGAAAGTGACGTGACATACGGCTAAGTACGGTGACCCATACTCAGAATTCGTTCTCTGCATTTAACCCATCCAAAGTGCACACACATAGCAGTGAACACACACACACCGTGAACACACACCCGGAGCAGTGGGCAGCCATTTATGCTGCGGCGCCCGGGGAGCAGTTGGGGGGGTTCGGTGCCTTGCTTGAGGGCACCTCAGTCGTGGCCGGCCCGAGACTCGAACCCACAACCTTAGGGTTAGGAGTCAGACTCCAGATTAGTATTTTCCAGAATATTTTCAAAAGTAATTGCAAATTGTATTTGGAGTTGCATTGTCTGTTTGTGGACACATTTAATTGTAACATAATTGAATAAGAATTTAGATTCATAATAATTTAAATACAAATCGTGTACTACAAGTTTTCTTTCCACAAACATACACATTTTAAAGTCCATACCTAACAAAACCTTCCTAACAAAAGTCCTTCTGCAATTGCATCTTCTATTTCTTACAAGTTATGAAGCTGTCATATAGAAATAGCAATAGCAGTTACAATGTATTTGATTTCACTTCCTAGCTCTCCTGTATGGAGCCTGACAAAATTCAAATGGAAAAGCAGCTCCCTTTGTATTTGCATGTCTGATGCCTTGCACAGAAACCCGTCAATCATTGTTGGGGGTGGGAGAATACTATTGGGCGTGTTACATGAAACACAGATCCCACAAGCCAAAATAAAGCATGTTCATGATTTCTACTGTAGCTCATATCACCTACAGTGTACAATATTATGGACATATTATAAGGACTGCAAATTATATTGTGACTAAATAATATATGGTAATACATGCTTATAATATTTACCAAGAGATTAATGATCCACGACAATGCGCTGTAAAGGTTTAAAGAAGCAGGCCTATCCTAGTACTTATAAGGGGAGAGGTCTTAAGGTAAGTACAGAGCTGTTTGTGAAACTGTGTGCATTCTGTGTTTTTCCTTATTCTAGTGATCTATAGGATCTGCTGGTTGATGTGATCTGTGCAAGCGGATGCCCATGATCTAATCCACAACTAAGTTCTTTGTTTTTGATTATTTAATCGCAATTGAAATATCCACTACAGGTGAATTCATAGTCTATAGATATCTGAGTTCTCTTTTTATTAGGGTTTTGCATACTGGGTCTACATCTGTGAAAATCTTAGGCAGTCTTATATTTAAAGAGATTTAGGGGTGGATAGAAGAAAATAGAGAAAAGAGAAATAATGTTTCTTGTCATGAGTATAGCATTAGTAAAAGAAGTCTCAAGATCAGAACACTAATCTCTGTGATTTTGTACAGAGGAAAAACAAGAGTGGACAAAGAACTGACCCATGTGGATCTCCCATAATAAGGCACTGAGGTGATGAGGATTGTCCATGATAAATAGTGGGATTAGTCCTGTAGAAATAATGGAATCTATGTCATGCATTAATCATGCAAATATTTCTTGTACTGTCACATGATAAGATTTTTGGAAGATGTGGAAATAACATGTTCCAAGGGCTTACATCATGTATAGCTTATACAGTGTTTTAAGCCAATCTAAGGATTTTCTAAATTATCCTGATGCTAGTGCCTTCGCAGTTATTATACACTATACTGTATGTGAGATGTTCACCTACAGACTGTTGATTTATGTATCATCGCAGTTGTGACATGCTTCTCTAAAATGCTAGCTGCAAATATACTGAACTATTTACTGATTTACCTGTTGCAGGGTTTTTTATTTTCTACACTACCCATGAAATAAGGACTGGGCTGTACTGTATACACTACAAAAATTGACTCTGTGTTATCAATTAAAAGTAGATTAGATGGCTGTAGTGTACCGGTGATGAGCTTAATATCGAGCTGCACCCAGTCATCAATGTTTGTACAGTGCAATAATGTTTGTCTGTGTGTACTTTTTGACCATACAGTATCTACAACACAGGATACTCTCATAGTAACATCCTTTTATGAGATGATTGCAGTTCCTTGTTTCCACGGAACTAGATAGCCTAAGATAGACATCAACATTATGTTTATTATGGTCTTATTAAAAAGATATGTTCAGCTGCAGGTGGAGCACCATCTCATTTGTAGAGAAGGTTCTTCTCTGTTGTTGTTCTTTCTAGTCTTCTTTTTTCACTCTGCATTTTATTTGCATTTGTGTTTGAAAAGCAAAAAGAAAGGGATGAGCTTGGGTGGTGCAGGCAGGGCTGTAAACAGTGAAAGGATATATAGTGTTAAATCTTTATAAGTGCTGATTTTTTTCTTTTTTGATGCAAGCACTCTATCACTTCACCAGGGAATTAATTCAAGTGATTGTAAGCAATGTTAGCACTTCTTGCTAACCTCTTCTAAATGTAACCGCCAAAGGAGTCCATCTGCTTTCTTCATTCCAATGCTTTGTATAGATTCATGGTGCATATGTAAATTACAAAAGGTAAATAACAGTCATAGCTCTACATATAAGTGTCTCTTGTATGTATTTTGTATAAATAATAATGTATACACACTCATGGAGTTACAATAGTGGTGTAACATGTATAACTATTGTTTTACAGTTTTAACATTAGCTGAACATAGACAGGTGACAAATTACAGGAAAATCAGTGACTCTGTTGGGTTGTGGAGTCATTTTGCTGGCATGTTTTGAGTTCACATGGTCATAAATAGGGAAGTGTTATGGAGCAACAATTACTATTAGACGATCTGTGAGAATTAATAGAAACCATGAACTCTGGCTTATAGCAGCCATCTTGGAATAAGGAAACAATCATTTCTGTGCACTAATTAAGGCCCATTGCAAAGAAGATGCAAAGTTATTCTTATTAAGTCAAAGCACTGAACAAAACGTGTTCTAATTGGCTTGACAGAAAGCTCACATCTGATTGGCTAAAGTGAATGTGCTATAAGAAATAGACACTAATTTGTGAATTGGTGGCTGGCAGGAAAGTCTCAATATACACAAATCCACACAAATCCAAAGCGATATACACACACGTGATGATTTGCAAATGCAGATTCAACTATTTAAAAACATTCCAAAATTTACAAACACACTTGTGTATTTGTGAATTGTGCTTTGCATCTGTGAATCTGTCAAATACTGTAAATGAATGAAAATGAGTGAATTTATGTATTTATGCATTTGTAAATCGTATTTTGTGAATATGAATTAGGTTCTAAATATGTTGATTGCTTTCTGCAAATATATTCATGCTTTTTCTGTATTTTAATTAGATTACAGATTTGTGAATCATTGTGAATGTATTCATTTATAAAGAGTCACTGCAAATCATTAAAGAGTTATTCTGAATGATCACTCATGGCCTTCATAAGTCACCTAATCTTAACCCAACTGAGCCATGTGATAGATTACTCTCTCCACCACCATTATTAAAACGACTCAATATTTTATTCTTCCTCGATGCTTTTCCTTTTGTTTGGCTGTCGGCAATGATCACCAAAATATTTGAAAGTCAGGCTTCTCTGCCATTAATTTTAATTCTAGGCTTAACTGTGAGTCTGGTTTCATTTATACTTCTTTATAGCAATACAAAAAAGTAAAAACCAATTTTAAAGAACTGTTTTACATTATCACCATTAGACACAGGTTGCACGTTACTCTCAGGGAAAAATGAGGTAAATATAACCTCACACAAAGTTCACAGTGGGAAAGGTGGTTTATTAGTAATTTAGTCATCTAATAATGCTTTACTTTTTGAAAGACTTCAAAATGGTCATTTTGACCTGAACAGAACAAGAGGCTCCTGTGTTTTGAGTATAAATAATATAAATCAAAGAAAGACTCTGAGCTCATTAGAGGTAAATATAATATCTAATCTTGGACCAGTTTTTTAAAAATGCAGCTCTAAATACAGATCTAAATAAAATGCCCAGCACCTGTTTGTGTGGCACAAAGCATTCTAGCTCCACTGGGTGGGCTTCATGCGGGCTTGTAGGAGTATAACCAAAGTCTCAGCTCCACCTCTACACCTCATTGAGAGTACAAAAAGAGCTGCTCTGTGAGAAAGGAATGCAATATTTGCCTTGCCAATTCCCACACCAGTCTGGAGAGAGGTAAAAAGAAATATTGGCTCTAACCATATGCTCATAGACACAAACATTCATACATAGTACACACGCCTTACAGAGCAGTGCAACATCTCGCTCTTTCTCTGTCAGAGGATTTCTCACACTGCTGTGATGGGACACTTTGCTGGTTCTCACTCTGGACTTTTCTTCTCACACGGGCTGAAACAGAGAAGTGGTTTAGGAGGCACTGGAAAAATATTGCCAGACTTGAACTAGTTTGGACTGAACATAAAGGACTGTTTTTTCTAATACACTGGACATCACTTCAGAATGGCCACAAAAAGTCCAGTCCATGTGACAGTGGGACACTGGAAAAGGCCTGGGATCGTAAGTAAACCTTTGAAGCTCGACAGAAATCAGAGAGCAAAAGTCTGAGAACATGTTGAATTATATAGAGATTATATGGAATCTGTGCACTGCAGGCTAAAGATCCATTTCTAATTAGTCAAATTCTCATCTCAGCTGTATATAAAGAGACATAATCGTGACATTTCACAATTTTTTGCACTGTTTTAAAATCTGCAGAAGTACAGTATACAGATCTAGTATACAGTTCTGGTTTTATCCTGGAGCACGTTTTATTGTTGTGTTCTTAGCTTTGTATTTACTTTTGTATTATTGTAAAGCAGCAAGTGTTCGTGACTCAGGCTGTGTTTGCTGAAGGAGGATCCCCGTGATGAGGATCAGGAACAGCATATGGTGCAGAGTTTTACTATTAGTCTTTGATAAAGCCCTGTTGCCTGCTGTTTAGGTTTGATGTGTAATAGATGACCAGTATGAGAACCTTTCACAGAGCAATAGACTAAATAGATCATCAGCTTCTCATCTCACACACATTCGCACTTCCTCTATTTTCTTCTTTTCCTCTAGCAGCAAGATTATGAAAATGTTATTTTGCCAGGTTGAATTTCTCAGATGTTTGTTTTCAAGGCAGTAGGGTCTGTTTGCATATAGAGGAGGAGTAGCAGTGAACTCAAACAATGCGAGACGGTACACGATTCTGTTTGCCCAAACGAACGGGAAGAATTTCATGCAGACTTCGTGTGACACACACCTGCTGGAAAAACACTGGTATCATGTGAGCTGTGTATGCATTGCTATTCATAAACATGTGAGGGTTGTGCAGTCTCATGGTCAGTGGCATTCAGTGAATCTAATATGAAAAGGTATAAAAGCTTAAGCTCTGAATTTGGAACCAGGAAGTGATGTAAATCCCACAAAGCCCATAAACTACAGCATGTATAATTGATGGTTTGGGTTTGGATGCTTATAGAAGAATTTTCAGTTTTATTTGTATTTATTTTTTTAATTATATAAGGATAATCGACTTTTGTTGGCATATTTACGTATGCTGTAACTAAGATGACTGAATTTACAGAAGAGCGAACACAAGAACGGATTAAAAACAATAAAATACAGAAAACACAAGCCGTAAAAAGGCACTGGGAAACAAAGCTTGGTGTATAGAAATGCATGATGAAACTTTACAATAAGAAAGAAAACAGCAGGAAGAAAACACCACCTAATAAAGATGAGACAGAACAAGTGAACATATTAACTTATTATGCAATGACAGAATTACAGCAGAAACATAGGAATGTGAACAAAACAAATGTGCATGTGAAACTGAGAGGAGGGATGACCTTACAGTTACTTACATTTACGTAGTGATTAACAATACATTTGATTCAGAGAATAAACCTATAAATGAGCTCTAAACCATGAGCATTTGCATTTGCCTTAGAAACAAATGAAGAATGTGTATTCAGTCTAATGTCTTCAAAACACCCTGCAGTATAATCTCAAGACTGTGATAACATACCCCAAGTGATTTAACATTAAACCAGTGATTTAACACTTAAGATAAGAAACTGTGCCTTGCTGACCGCTAACGCTGACTTATTGCTACTAACATTGCACTCCGACGCCCTCAACACAAGCTTCTCTTGTTCTAAGACACTACAGTGCTTCATTTACTAATAATATTGCCTGATGATATCATACTGTAGGTACAAATGAAGGCCAGAAAGGTCACTGAAATACAGCAGAGCTATTGTGGTATTATAAGTGAAGCAGGAAGCTGATTAAAAGCTGCAGTGTTTCTAGCTCATGTTCTTCACTCTTGCTCTACTTACAGCATGTAACATAATTCAGGGCTCAACTCTCACATACCAGTTTTATCACCAGACTCCTCACTCATCTCATTTCCTCTCCCCCCTTTTTTCAGACTACTGATTTATTTGAAATGATTGAAAGAATGCAGGTAAAGTATTGCTTTTATTATCTTAAACTCGTTCTTCCCTTCTTCGTCTTAGATGTCTTCCACTAACCTCAGAGCCAGCGCTTTGAACTGGCTATCTACTAGACACAATCCTCTTTTCTTTCCACTTTTGTGAAGGACAGATTTCTAGAACATGGGAAAAACCCTGTTTCATCATGTCACCCCATGTTTTTTTTAATATTTTGCGATATTTTCTTATTCTGCAACGTTTACCTGTAAGCTCAGTGGACGAAAGAAGCAAGTCATCGTTGACTTTGTGTCAAAGCTTTGTGTTACTCTGCAATTAATGACGATTAAAGCCGTTTTAATCTCAGTCTCTCATTGTTATTGCTTATTATTATCATCTCTCACAAAAAGGTAATACACAGTTACATAATAACTTTACTTTGTAGGAGATTTTGCAGCCTCATTTGGATGGCTGTGGTTCTGCATCTTTTTTTTAAAGTACTAAGAGATTCAATTTTCATTCTGATTTTAATCCCTGCACTCTTCAACAAATATTCCTAACCACAATATACAGTATGTTGCTTTTAAACACTCATGTCATTTGTGTACCAACTGAAAAGACATCTGGTTTAATAACGATCTGAAAAAGTTTTGCCTCATTTGGTTAAATGCTGGCTTAGTGGTTAGCACGTTTGCCTCACACCTCCAGGGTTGGGGGTTCGATTCCCGCCTCCCCTTGTGTGTGTGGAGTTTGCATGTTCTCCCCGTGCCTCAGGGGTTTCCTCCGGGTACTCCGGTTTCCTCCCCCAGTCCAAAGACATGCATGGTAGGTTGATTGGCATCTCTGGAAAATTGCCCGTAGTGTGTGGGTGCGTGAGTGAATGAGAGTGTGTGTGCCCTGCGATGGGTTGGTACTCCGTCCAGGGTGTATCCTGCCTTGATGCCCGATGACAGCTGAGATAGGCACAGGCTCCCCGTGACCCGAGGTAGTTCGGATAAGTGGTAGAAAATGAATGAATGAGTGAGTGGTCAAATGCCTGGTTATCTATTTATCTAATAATTAATGTTAGAATCTGGCCTATGAATAGGTCTGAGTATTGTCAGTCCTGAGATCTTTCTGATTTTACAGTTGGTTCTGATTAAAGCATATCGCATTTAGTCATATTTGAAGTTGTTATGTAAAGAATGCTTATATACATACATCATCACTTTACATACATTCTGTCTTCACTCAACAACCAATAGATGGAAATAAATAAAGTAAATCATAAAGAAAATGGCAATCCTGTAAGCCATTTACAATCTATTGCAGTGACATTTCATATTCACACGTAATATGTCATATCAGTGTTTTATTAATAAATTCATCCAGCACGTGATTATATCAATACCTCTAACACAAATGTCTGGTTTTCTGGGAAAGGAAACCTGCAAAAGGTTTATTATTTTGCCTAATTTTAGATGTGAGAGATTTATGAGAGTAGACATCATCCTGAGAAACAAATACCATCCAAACAAGGCTGATGAATAGTGCAGCTGTGTGGCCTAGAAATCATTTTAATGCAAAAAAATAAAAAATAAAAATAGAAGAATGGGACAGCAGAGTAGAAAGCACATCATAGATGTCCCACTCCAACAGGAAACAGCTGTTATCATAAAATGAAAAAGATGTCTGTTTGCAGTGTATCATCAGATAGACCAAAAAACCAATAATGTAAGCCCCAGCTTTTCAAACACAGACCAGATCAGTAGCACCAGAGCCAACACACACATACACACACACACACACAAACACACACACAGAGCATGATGGCTTGGCAAATTGTCAAATGTCAAATTGTTCAGGTCACATATTTGTTAGATTTTTTTACACTCAGCAAAAAAAGTGCTATTAATATCTGATACTAACAATCATGTATTGATTGTGTATTGTCTTTAAATTCTCTCATTTCTGTAACCTCTTTCTTTACCCATTGATATTCACTTATCTGTCTTGCAAAACTCAGATGTCCTCATTGACAAAATAATGGTATCCTTTATACTGATTGATACAATTGATAAAACAACAGTTAATTCGTCGTCACTTTAGTTTAAAGTCATTAACATTTATGAAAGAGGTACAAGTCTGTGAGTCTCAGTAATAATGATAATTGATTTAAAACTTGATGAGCACACACTGGAGTGGGGCCAAGGATTCCTAATCATGATATCATGATATACTGCACCTGTAGTGAGGATTACAAGAACAACAAATAGTGAAATATTCAGTTTTTTTCCAACAGTACCAATTCTATTGACTTAAAGCATCTAACACAATCCTGATAATTAATCAGGATTAATAATCGGCTCATAAATATTAAGAGATCACTTTCTCTAAATCCTTCACTCCAAATCATTTTACATATATAGTTACTTTTACTAGGGGGGCACGGTGGCTTAGTGGTTAGCACATTCGCCTCACACCTCCAGGGTTTGGGGTTCGATTCCCGCCTCCACCTTGTGTGTGTGGAGTTTGCATGTTCTCCCCGTGCCTCGGGGGTTTCCTCTGGGTACTCCGGTTTCCTCCCCCGGTCCAAAGACATGCATGGTAGGTTGATTGGCATCTCTGGAAAATTGTCCGTAGTGTGTGAATGAGAGTGTGTGTGTGCCCTGCGATGGGTTGGCACTCCGTCCAGGCTCCCTGTGACCCGAGGTAGTTCGGATAAGCGGTAGAAAATGAGTGAGAGTGAGTGAGTTACTTGTACTTAATTACACCTTAATAAAGTCTCTCTAAAGTGTAAAGTGTCTCTTTACAGATTACATGTTACTAATCATGAAGTTGACAGTGTTTAAAGAAAATTTTAAAATGTTCTGTAAGCAGCAGTTTCTGTTTGCGTGACGTTTTTCTTCCTTCTTCTGCCTCATTATATTTCACCTGTACACTTTTTGTCTGGACTACAGGTTATCAACTTCATCACCCAGTTCTCAATACTGTCCAAATAGGGCATCATATTGATGAACCTCTTTGTAATCTATACTTTTTTTTTTAATAAGTGAATGAGACATAAAAAAAATTCTATCAGACCGGATGATGATGTGCAGTATGTTTTTCACTATGTTTCAGAGCAACAGAATGGATGAACAGCGGTGTACCCTGCCTCCACCCCTTAAGGTATGCCCTACACACACATACACATTCTCACCTCACACACAGAATCTATTGTTTCCATGCCATAAGTTGGTGCTCAGTTCTTCAAGTGGTAGGCGAGTTATCAGGCAGTCAGATAAACGCTGTGCTCCGACCACAACTAATAGATATAGTGCTGAAATAATTCATACTTAATTGTTATGTCCAACTTTATTACCAATTTCTGAATATCATATGGTTAATTTGTTATGTGAGTAATCTATAAAAGCATGTATAATTTTTGTTTGTTTGCTCAATTTAACAGACTGAGGAGGACTACATCCCATACCCCAGTGTTCATGAGGTAAACTAAAACCCAGGTACAGGTCTCAGTCACATTTTAACTGTTGCCTTGCTTCACAGTAGTGTTTTCTCTCTCGGTTAGGTGTTAGGCAGGAAAAGCCCTTTTCCTCTGATCCTGCTGCCTCAGTTCGGAGGTTACTGGATTGAAGGCACCAATCACGAGCTGATGAACGGAAATGACCTGGATCAGCTGCTGTCTCCTACATCCCAAATCAAGCTGGAAACCAACATTACAGCCAAGATCTACAGGAAACACTTTATGGGAAAAGTAATAAGACAGTACAACACATTTTAATCGTATAAAAAAAATATAATGGGTGTGGAGCATAAACGCTGTTTTGTAACATTTCTCTGTGTTGATTCTAGTGTTGACTTTTGTACTTTGTATTCGTGCAGCAACATTTGCATTTGAACAAAAAAAAAAACTTTCCTTAGAGATTAGGAAAATCCATTTGACCAAAGTAAGACACATGACTAGTGTCAAACTAAGAAGGTTTATGCATGTCCCTTTACACATTTCAGAGCTTAGCTCTAAAGAAGATATATTAGTTTTGTTCTTAATTTGACATAATGTGTTTAGCTAATGAAATTCTCATAATGGATGAGTCTCATGGTGTGACCTTGTAACAGAGACATGTCTGTGTACATTTCTTCAAATGTGTGACTATGTGTTGAAGAATGAAGATGAATGCGCTCTCACACTCTTTCTTTCCCCTCTGTCATTAGGAGCACTTTAATTACTACACATTGGACAGCGCTCTGGGCCACCTGGTCTTCTCAGTTAAATATGAAGTGATCGGGGACCAGGAGCACCTTCGTCTTATGTTAAGGTGTGCATCATCTCTTCTAAAATCTCATCCAGTACCCTTTCATCGTATACCTTTCTAATGTATTACTGAGTGAGGGATTAGTCTTTGTAAATATTCTCTTCCTGAGCTGCTCTGCTTTGCACTTTCATTTGGATTAAAGATTATTCTAGACGTGGATGTATCCATTCTCTGAACCATGAGTCATTTCCAGAGGCAGTAATATCCCATTCAGTCACACATTTCTCTCCTGAGATTACATGGGCCGCACCTTCTCAGCATCCTCGTTTCCGAATTAGACACCAGATGGACAATATGGGCCAGTGTGTGAGTGAAGAGAGACAATCGTGGGACATTGCTGACATCTCACCCATGCGAAATAATTATACCATCCATGCTGACACCAAATATACTGAACGACTCCATTATGAGTTTGTACATCCATCAGATAAAATATAAGATTAAAATGAAATGCAGATCCTCTTCTTGTCTTTTCCAGGAGCAAATTAAAGACATATCATGATGTGATCCCGATATCATGCCTGACTGAATTCCCCAACGTTGTCCAGATGGCCAAGGTGAGAGTATAGTTCAGCGTTGTTCTTTTTCAGCCATTGTAATTTATCATCCTCAATGTCAGGACTGATAGATCGCGTTATCTCTTCATTCCTGGCAAAAGCAATGGTTAATCCATTGCTTTTCTTGCAACAAACAAAGAACAAAAGAGAAAAAAATTCACTTTGTTTCTTTCCTTGTTTTCTTATTCCCAGCTTGTGTGTGAGGATGTGAACGTGGATCGCTTCTTCCCAGTGCTTTACCCAAAGGTATTCAGGTCTCTACCATTTCATACATTTAAAACGATATATTATATGGCCAAAAGTATGTGGACCATCCCATATGTGGGTCTCCACAATGTGTTAACACAAATTGTTAACACACAATTATTTAGTATGTTTTTAATCTGTGTAATATATCATTACCATTTCCTTTCACTGGAAATAAAGGGTCAAACTTGTTCCGGCATTACAGTGTCCCAGTGCACATATCAAGGTCTCTATGCACAGACATGTCTGCCAAGGTTAGTGTGGAAGAGCTAGCACAGAACCCTGACCTCAACCCTACTGAACACCTTTGGGATGAAAGGGAATGTCGACGGCACACCAGGCTTCTCTTACCAACCTCGTTAAAGATCTTGTAAAAGGGCACAAACCCTCACAGCCACGGTCCAAAATCTAGTGGAAAGCCTTCCTAGAAGAGTGGAATCTATTTCAGTAGCAAAGGAGAAACTCCATATTGGAATAGGATAATGGAATCAACACATATGGGTGTGATGGTCGGTTGTCCACAAACCTAATGTGCTGTACAGTGTGAAGAAAGAAAAAGAAACCAAAGTATTATAATAATAATAATAATAATAATAATAATAATAATAAGACTATCAGTTATGGATATTAGAAATGTTTTTGCATTTTTTAATATATTGTAGTATTGTTAAATGTTTTACAATGAAATGTCAAAAATATCTATCTATCTATCTATCTATCTATCTATCTATCTATCTATCTATCTATCTATCTAACTATCTATCTATCTATCTGTTTGTCTTTCTACAGTATCTACATCAAAACATATAAAATATAGTGTTTAAGAACACAGATAGATAGATAGACAGATTAATAATACAGAAAACAGCTCAAGCTTAATCTTTGGTCACTGTTAAAAACTTTACTCTGTAATTTTCCAAGTATTGTAAATTTAAATTTATCTTAAAGTGCCACTGTTCTGGTACTAAATTTTGAGTTGTCTCTTTTATCTTATTTTCCTGAAGGCTTCACGGCTTATTGTGACGTTTGATGAGCATGTCATCAGTAACAACTTCAAGTTTGGAGTAATATATCAGAAGTTTGGACAGGTGAGTCCCATAGGAGTTTCTCTAACCAGGTCTGACTAACTGTTTCATTTTTGTAGTCTGTTTTAAATCTTTTAGGTGCCTGTCCTCAAACAGCAGCCTGGTGCCTTAACCACAGACACACAGATTTTTTAAATACTGAAAGCATTTCATGCTGAAATGTCCGATTTACAGTACATTGTAATGCTTCCCCGGAGTGAGAACTAACAGCATATTACTTTTTCTCTGCTTTTCTGCAAATGATGGAGCCTTTGTGTCTGGTAGAGAGGTTTGTTCACACAGCTCCTTGACCTTTAATTTGGACTAGATGAGCAGTGGGCAGAAGAAGAGAGCCAATGAAAACTGGCACTCATAGCATTAGCATAGAGAGGCTTCTAATGAGTCAGCCACACAAAGAGCCTCTTCCTGTCACGGCTCTGTTTGTCATCACACACAAAATGCACTTGCCCTGTTCTCGCTATTTTTTACTCTTCCGACCCTATCAGGAGGGCCAACACAAGTGTTTTACCTACACCTTATCATGGAATCAAGACAGCTCTCTCTACTGCTGTGCACTCAGCACCCACGGCTTCACTCAACAAAAAAAGGCATGATGTTTATTCAGGAAAGCAATTAGCATTTTCATCAGGCTAATTGCCCCATAGGGAATCATAATGAACTAGCACTGTAGGTTTTGCTAATATGAGAGTGTGTCAGGGTCTTTGTCTTTGTCAGTTGTTTGTTGAAGCTCTTTAGAGCGATTCATTTTATTTAGCATCTTTTAAATTTGAGGCTTTGTTCTGCCTAACAAAAGCAGCGTCATTACATTTTCATGTTATTATTAAGCATCTTGAAAGCAGGAAAAGTCTATATCTGTTCAATGATTCGACTAATGAATGATGCTTTGGTAAATTATAGTGACTTTCTGTGTAGGTGCTATTATACAGGCAGGAACAAACAAGAACATAAATGCAAATGTCATTCACATAAATATTCATTGTTGATTCATAACAAATAGCTTGATTCAATTTGTATGAAAAGTTACTGGTTTAGTTTAATGTTTAATCCAAGTTATCATTCATACATTTACTCATGAAGTCATTATGTGACTTCAATCATAATAAATTAAATAAGATATTATTTGAAGTGATATGAATGTATTATTTGTTGAAATGTCATGTTTATGTCTTTGTAGACGGTTGAGGAGGAGCTGTTCGGAAATAATGAGGAAAGTCCAGCGTTTGTGGAATTTTTAGAGTTTTTGGGTCAGAAGATCAAGCTCCATGAATTTAAAGGGTAAGATATTGAACATAGAACCCATTGATCAGTTTTGTACTTATGATAGATGTCATGTAGTAATGCACCAGTATCAAATTCAAGGCTCATTGCACTGTTCAGCCTCCTGCTGCATTTCACCTGGCAACTGTGAATTTGGACCATAGTTCACTATATAGTACACATTGCTTCTGGGTTGCATAAGGAGCATATCACCACTGAAGTTCACAGCATATAGAAGGAAGAAGGAGGAGTTTTGATGCATCAGTCATGGAACCTTTTTTTATTAGTAGCCCAAGACAAAACATTACAAAAACTAGACTAAACAAACAGAAAAACAACTGAAAAATTGGGGGTATTGTGCTCTTTTGGACTGAAGTGACAGTTAAAGAGCTGTGGAAACTTGTATCTAAATACTTCTAGTGTCATAACATAAAAAATGCCAAAAAACGATATATGTGTGTGTATTATTGATACTGATATATTTTTTCTTTATTTTAGAAGTGATTTTGGCTCACAACAAAAATCAGCTCATGTATTTCTAATGATAAATAAGTAACACTGATCATTCTAGAAAACATGATATCCCTAGTTTATGATAATTCATGGGCTCACAAATATTTAAGGTGTCTAAACATCTGTTGAATTTGGGTTCTATGATTTCCTAAAGCTCTCCAAAACATGGGGTGAACAGGTGACTCTGCATATTTCAGAAACCATTATTAGTTATTTAGTAAATGCGGTAAAATCAATAGAAAACCTAAACATAAAATTTGTTGCTAAGTGTGAGGAATGTACAGATTTTGAAAATGAAACCAAATGCCATTATTTTCTTTAGTTTTCGGGGAGGCTTGGATGTGACACACGGACAAACAGGCACAGAATCGGTCTACTACAACTTCCATAACAAAGAGGTCATGTTCCACGTCTCCACCAAGCTCCCCTTCACAGAAGGTGACACGCAGCAGGTACAAAACCTCTTTCAGTTTTATCATCTACTTCAGTGAACGTCTGTGCTGCTATATTCTTCTTTATTAGCAGACTAAACTGCCTGTCAATTATCTCATTGGTGAGCAGCAAAACTGTTTTCAACCAGTTGGTCTGTTGTTCCAACATCCCTTATTTAAGATGATAGATAACCTATTAGCTCAGATAAGACAAGCGTGAGCGGCAGTTCTCTCACCCAGCTGTCCTCTTCTGCCGTGCTGGCAGATGACGTGCTGCGCTAAGTGACCTTTTTGTCTCCCGGTTCCAAAAGCTTTCTCTGAGGAGCAGTGTTTTTCTAGATGCTCCTTAGGGACTCAACCATTTTTAAACACACTCACACACAGAGCAATAGCAGCTGTTGCTGGTCGACAGACCATAGGTTGCTTTCTGAAAGAGCAGCATTATAGAAGTGAGCTCACGATAAAAAATAAAAAATCAGCAGCACCCTGTTTCCACTTGGCCTATCCTAGCTCTACAGTTTGCATTACGGTTGCCAACCATCTGCTGGCGGAGATTATCATGAGTCTTCCAGCCACAGAAAGTTACACATTCAGTCTTCCTTGTACTTCCAGCCATGACCCAAGTGGCACAATGGTCTTGTCTTAGTGTATTGCACCAAAACTTTTAATAAATTAGAGCCTTTCATGAGACATTTTCTTATTTAAAATCTATACAAAATTTTAACTTAATTAATTTCATTTGTTGTATTTATTTGTGTTTGTAGTTGCTAATGTATAAATTTCTATATCACTGTCTAATTGGAATAGATATCGCGGTAACACATTATTTAAAGTAATTCATATTATGGGTTAATTAGGGTCTTTGTTCAGTGAATCCAAAATTAGACACGTGTTAAAAGGTTTATTTACTAGGACTTAGACTTTATTTTACACGTTTACTGGTGTCAGATTGGTGAACCTTTTATGTGAAAATATTTATATAAAATATTTATTATTAATAATTATTAAATGATTATTTGGTATAATACACAATAAATGCTTTGTTAAACACTGTTATGTAAATTACTGTGCATGAGTTAATCATCTAAATGTATCTCTTTTTAATTTAGTTAAGTAGACATTAGTTTAGTATTTAGTTTAATTGGTAACATGTTAAACCTGTTGATTCTTGGTAGCATCAAGTGAGCTTATTTTAGATTTTCAGAAAGACAATTTTGAACATACAGTATTCTAAGAATATGTTCAAAATTCATATTCAGATATTCATATTCAAAGTTCATATTCAGAAGTAACATGGCACCACATCGAATCTACAGGTACACCAATCTGATAAAAAGATTGTGTTATGTTGTGATGTTGCAGTATTATGATGTGAATGTAGATGTATTTGTCATTTTCAAAAACATACATCCAAAACTATGAATTAGGAAGTGTTGATGTGCAAAGCCGAATTTATAGTGAATAAACCATTTAAAATGATCTCATTTTGGCTTTCTAAAAAAAAGAATAAGAGCATAAATACCTCCTCGTATGTGTTTCTTAACATATTTAATTTGCCAGCAAATTTTCAGTCATGTTCAGTGTGAATATTAGCAAAGAGACTGGAATACTGTAGCAGATGCTAGTGTTGAACATGAAAGCGTTTTGCAAACAAGATTATCCTTCCCACATTTCTTGCATTTGTTCTGCCTGAAAATTAACTTTAGTTATCTAGGAACTGCAAATGATTTATTTATTTTTATTTTTTTTTTTTTTGCATTTTAGAGTGTTGTAATTGACAAAGTAGGAGGGAGATAAAAGTTGTGTTATTAGGGGGAAAAAAATCTTTGTAATTAAACGAAAGCATAATTATATGACAGGCATAAAAAAAGAGAAATATGTCTGATATATAGTGTGTTTTCATTATTATTTTTTTCCCTAACTCTCTATGTTTTAGCTGCAGAGGAAGAGACATATAGGAAATGACATTGTGGCCATTGTGTTCCAACAAGAGAACACTCCTTTTGTTCCAGACATGATCGCATCAAACTTCCTGCATGCCTACATTGTGGTACAAGTGGAGAATGCATGTTCTGACAATGTCTTGTACAAGGTAAAGCATACAACAGCCAACATCTCTGTTTATTAATTCACTGCAAGGTTGTTAATGATCCTGAAAGAAGTTATAGTTTTATAACAGGAGGTACACAAGAGGTACCTATGTATATAGGTGCGGGTGAAGAACTTAAGTAACCCAGTAATATTTCCTTTCGTGATTATTATCATCAGAGTTAAAAATTACATACCTAACTTCTAATACCAACAAATTTCCTAATAAAATGATTGTGTCATTCTGCAGGTGTCAGTGACTGCAAGAGATGATGTCCCATTTTTTGGACCAGCCCTACCTGATCCTGCCATATTCAAGAAGGTAAGCTGAAAGAAGTTGTGGCAATGTTCATTCCCAGTTAATACAAAATATACATCAAGTTTTTCTTATGGATTTTTAGACAGTGCAGCATAAAATCATGGGTTGTATTCTGTTTCTCTCTTAGGGAACAGAATTTCATGAATTTTTATATACAAAGCTAATCAACGCTGAGCACGCCTGCTACAAAGCTGAGAAGTTTGCCAGACTGGAGGTGAGTTGATCATATTTAACACAATGTACCATGTCGATGTCCGAGCCGGTCGATAAGCGAGGTACCACTGTATTAGAATGACATCAGAGGTATCCAATCCTATCCACAAAGGGCTAGTGGATGTGCAGGGATCTCATCCTAATCATGCAGGAACCACACTTGAGTCCACGAGTTTAATCAGTTTTTCTCGGCTTTCAGTACACTCAGGTGTGGCTTCTGATTGTGTATGAAAATTCAATGAAATTTAATATGTTATTCAATTATGCTATTTTGCATTGCAGAACAGAAATTGTAGCTACGTTCATTTTGCATATTCAGTAATCACACTTGGGGAAAGCACACTGAAAAAAAAGAGTTAACATGGTGTGTAAATTCCGGCTCTGACGGTCTCTCAGCCTCATGTGCACTAGACTGCTTTTATTCATGCTTACTTATTTATTTATTTATTTATTATGCCGATATTTTTGAATGAATTTAGCTTATTCCATTTCCCAAAAACAAACCTGTTACCTAGTTTTAAAACCACCTTCTCATGTGAGTACTAAGAACAAAAGAATAAAAAAGAGGAAAAAAACATGAATAGCGCACTTGTTATTTGACTGGTTTTGGTATCTGGCTAGAACAAATTATTTGTTGTCTGAATAATGCATTCATATTCCATTTGCATGCCCACAGTCATAGTACAGAGGTTATATACCAAAAATATTTTAATATGTCTATCATATACCCATTAATCTATGTAACGGATTTTGTGGGGGGGTCAGGAGCGCACTCGAGGAGCCCTGCTAGAGACACTGTATGAAGAGCTGCATATCAACAGTCAGGCCATGATGGGGCTCGGCGGCGATGAGGAGAAGCTTGAGAATGGAGGAGGAGGAGGCGGTGGAGGCTTCTTTGAGTCTTTTAAGGTAGGACCCTGCAACTTATAGTCTCCCAAAGTGCTTGTACCAATAATCTGGACGACAGGCAGTGATTCATGGGTGGCTGGGACTGTCTGAGTGCTCCTAATAATAATCTTTTGTCTTTTAATCTTTTAACTGCTTTTGTGTGGGTTTTCACAGTTCTTCATTACAGGTGTGGGAGAGGGTGTGCTTGACAGTGTATAGATTTTGTGCTGGTTTTACACAGTGTGCCTGTGAGACTATATTTTCCTTTATCTGACCCAATCCTACCTTTTCTATTGGCCACTTTTTTGCTGGCAGCTTAGAACCACTTTTTGTGAAATGTGTGAACGCCATGTGCCCTCATCTTCCAGGATGGAGATATCAAGTCAGCATGTTTATTACACCAACTGTTAAGTAGCAGTGCTCAACATATTTTACAGTGTTGTAATGAAATCATTCATTACTTTAATTAGCCCTAATTACTTCAGTTAACACATGGAGGAATAACGGTTCCCAAGTTGTCATCTGATGATTACACTTACACATGTTTATTCACCCTAAAGTAATTGATAGCATATGCAGTAAAAGCACATCCATATTTGCTACACTCGTAGTGAAAATCCAATGACCAAAAAAAAGACAAGATTAGGAAGGGATATAACTCTAATATGTAGATTAGACTATTATTAGCTGGTAACTAAGGTTTCTCATAATCTGGCCATTATTTTGCTAAAACGATATCCATGTAGCTATTTATCCGTGTAGCTATTCCATAGGCCACATAACCTATTACTGTGGTATAAGTTCACCTGTGGATTGGATTTGATATAAAGAGTGTTGGATTTGATATAGAGAGATTTGATACAAACCGCTCATTGAACACATCGGTTTCAGTGAGATCAAAGGCAGAGTTTATTTTTGGTGTTAATCTTTGGTGCTAGTGATACATCATTACTGATACAAGAGTCGATTATCTATCTGATGCCGTTCTCATTCACTCATGCTCTGATACTATGCGATGTAAGCCTGGTGTACAAGATGAAATGACACACAAAGTGCTATGAATTGCATGTACACAAATGATTTACAAGCATGGGGTAGAGTGTGTTGCATATAGAGCATTATAGTTTCTAATCCCGTCACTCATCAGGGTCTCCAATCAAGCTGCAGTTCACAGCACTTTGTTCTCATTTTTAATATGAAAAAATAAAAACAGAGCTAAATTACATGCTGCTATGATGCCACTGATTGCTAAATGCAAAGTAGGTTAATAAAAGTAGATTACACTAGTAGACAACAATTTTCGGCACCAGTGTTGATGTAGACGATGTTCTTAGTGTGAAAAAATGTGATGGATGCATCCCTGTCTACTGTGATTCTAAGGGCCTATAATTGGCCATAATTGCTTTATGAACTCCTGTTAGTATTAGGGACACCCTGTCCTCTCTTTGAGCTGGCTTCAGCAGTGCTTGGTACATATCCCTGTGGCTTCCACTTGGCTTGAGCTAGCCCTGCTTGCCTTCACTGTGCATTGTCCACTTCACAGCCATGGATGTCTGCTCTGCTTTATCCTTCCATCACTGTGTCCATTTCTGATTCTCTTCTTATCTATTGAAACCTCTAGGCCTCTTTGTTGATTCAGGGTCTTCTTTTGTAATTGCAATTCAAAACAGCAAGTTTCCCCACCTCACTTCTCTGTTCATGGTTCCTGTGCCCACTATTGCCCCCTGGTTCACAGTGTTTCTCTCTGACCCCTAGCGGGTGATCCGCAACAGGAGCCACTCTCTGGATGCCATGAGTTTCAGTATTGGGAAGCGTGCGGTCTCTTCTAGTCACAGCGGCAGTTTTACCCACAACAACAACAACAACGAACTGCTACTCTCTCCAGAGGCCCCTAAATACGCTGGGATAGTAAGTAACACTCCCTCTGGCCTAAGTTTGAGCCAAAAGATGCCCTCTTCCCATTCCCACCACCCTGAATCCCAATATTGCCCCCTTCCAAGTCCCTTCCTCACAAAGATTTTCTTTCTCTGCCCACCTATACTTTTTATAAACATATCCCGGTTAGTACAAGTACAAGCAAAAGAAAACTACTATTAACAATTCTACAAAATGCATATAACCTGAGAGGCCAGGGGTATGAATTCATATTTCAACACTGTTTCCTCATATCTGGATATACAGTAGCTTTTTCTCCCTGCTTGTCTCAAAACATAATCACAAGAGTGCATTCTCAGCTCTTGCTCATCTCATCTAATGATGATAAGCTGGCTGATAAAGACATTTGAACCATAACAGAGGTTGAAATGGCCATCTGCTATATTAAAAGCATGTCTTATGACTCAGGAGAGATGGTTCAGCCCCCGTTCAGTGTTATTCTCTCCTAGTCATGATATGAATGCTCTGTTTTATCTGTTTTTATAAGTCTCCATTTTGTTCTTGACAAGCTTTAAGGGTGTATGTGGTGTCCAGTGTGTGTTTTTACAGTTAAATGGCTTAGGGATGAATTTGTACCAGAATGCTAAAACATGGTCATGCTGTCAGTGTTGGAAAGAAGAGCTATGTGAATATGTGGCATGAAAGTGAAGTGTGCATCGTCACATCCAGCTGAGTGAGCTGTGTGTGTTTGCTGGATTTTTTTTTTTTTTTTTTTGCTGTTCTGGTGTTTTATCCACAGGCATGAGCTGATGATGAGCTGAGCTGTGCTTTGCTGTGTGTGGTGAGTATATGTGTACTCAGCAGGCCTCGGTCATACGACTTGAGGGCAAAACTGGCCTTCTCAGACAGACAGCTCATCCACCCGCCTGCTGCTCTCTATATCACAGTATCTCTTTGCCAAGCACAGCTGCTCTAATGGAGTTCCTGCCAGCTCGGGGATTGTTGCAGCTGTCTGACGCCACATGAATTACGTCACTGCCCCTTTTGACCATGTTTGCTCAGTGACCTCCCTCCCTTCCGAACAGTCACAGGGTTTTGTCCACAAGGAGCAGACATCCAGGATCAGATTTCTGTGTTTCTGTTCTGTTTGTTAGGAACTCCATTGTTTTGTTTTTTCTTTGTTTTCCGTCTAGGTTTACATGCTGTGTCAGTCATATGTATCCTCTTACTTTGACAGGTATAGGTTATAGACTGCTGTAGCTTTCTGTACTGTGTTTTAACAACTATAAGCCACCTAATTTTCAGCTAGAATATCACAAAAATACGGATGTGGGATACACAATCCTTTGCTAACAATATGTATAAAACTAGCCTGTATTGGGTAACTTAACCAAAGATTGTGTTAAATAACCAGTATGAATGAATATATGTGTGTCCAAATTGTGGTAGTTGCCTCTAACAGTCTGCTGTGTGCTCCTTTTTCTCAGCCCTGCTCTCTTGTCCCTCACAGGCCTTCGTACCCAACCATGGCTCCTCAGGCTCCTCATCTGGCTGCTGTGTTGTTTCCATAAAAACCCTTTTACTGTAGAATTATAAAGCTTGACAACTGCCCTGTGTGTTTTTATAACAACCTGCTGCATGACAGCTCATGGTCTCTTCCCTCCCCCCCTCTCTCTTTTTCTTTGTGTTTCTCTGTTTGTGTGGCCCCTCTGCAGTCATTGCTTGTCCCAGGGAAAAGTCCCAGTAAATACGGACGCCGCGGCAGTGCCATAGGGATAGGAACGATAGAAGAGGTTCATGTAAAACTCTCACTCTTTTCTCCATCTTTTGCTCCACTGCATGAAAACCTTCATTAGCACTGTATAAGCAGACATCAGATCCCAGAAGAAACAGTATGGAGTAGCTTGGCTTCACTTAGTTTGATATTTACAATTATAAATGCTTTCATATTGAAATGTGTTCCCTGTGTTTACAACAAGAGAAATTTGTGTTATTTTTGTTTTGTTTTTCTTTTATGGCAGAATCCATGAAAGTCTGGTCATAAAGACTTATATCATTAATTCACAAGCAAATGTGCTGACTTTTTTCAGTCATTATGCATTTGTATTTTGCTTTTATGACTAGCCAAATATCTAGCTTTTTTCTCAGTTGCCTATTACTCTTACACAGGCTTTTCTTAATAATCTATTAACAAATTTGAGGAAAATGTTGTTATTCCGGACAATTTTGTTTTGTTTTCACTGTCACTATGCTTTTATAATGTCCGTATAAACGAGTTAGCAGTAAAATGCTTGCCTTGGTCATTAGCTAGCTAATTTCTCAGCTGCCTAGCAACAGTGTTCCCATGACATGAACCATCTGAATCGAAATCCTATTGTGTTCACCTTCCCATGTTGATCACATAATTACTTAGTCGAAATAAGTAATTATGCTGTTTGTAACATCCCCAATACTAATGCCCAGTGTTGAATTGTATTCTGCATTTGGACACCATTCATAACCTGTAGCTTGTAACAGTTAATACTAATAATGCATGGAATTTTGATACAATTGCAGCATTCTGTCATGCCATTGAAAAGGCTCACTAGCTGCAGACACCAG
Source organism: Tachysurus vachellii (assembly GCF_030014155.1). Classification (NCBI taxonomy): domain Eukaryota; kingdom Metazoa; phylum Chordata; class Actinopteri; order Siluriformes; family Bagridae; genus Tachysurus; species Tachysurus vachellii. The sequence continues at coordinate 8,647,151 of NC_083478.1, read as the reverse complement.
TAATTGTCCTGCCCTTCCAGGTGTCCATCCATATTGTGTCCTGTATCGCTACATTGCCCTTATCTCCCGCCCTGTTTGTTGTGGTATATATAGCTCAGTGTATTTCTTTGCTCTTGTCTGGATATTGAATGGTACTTAGCAGTTTAATAGCATAGTACCATAAAATGGAGGGAAAACTTCAGTCACCTCTCACGCGTGCTTTTGAAGTCATTTTAGATAAAAAGGATTTTTCAAGTCCCATTTTGCAAGCCGTAAATTGAGACTAGTAAAACCCAGTAAACGAACCAAGAGAACAAAGCAGCTACAGTAAAGCAAACCTCAACGAAGCTCAGTAGTTCAGCCTCTGTCTTTTATCTTGTAGTAATGCATAAAGCCTGCTGCTCTAGTCATAGCCTGAAGCCACTTTAGGACCAGCATGCCACCTTGAGCCAGTTCTGGATCACATCAATAGCTTTCAATCTCCCAGACAAGTCAAAATGCATCTTGTCACAAAACAACTACAATCATGTGTGGTAAAAAAGCTATAGTTCTCAGGCATATTTGGAGGGTAAAATAAATAACAAAGCTGTCCAAACCAATCATTCTGTGACATGCAGCAGAATAACAAAACTATGTGTACTACAATGTGGGATGTGGGATGGTATAGTTTTTTTATTGTGGAAAGCTCACTGAGGCCATTTCTCTCCTACAGTCTCTGATCATTCCTGGGAAAAGTCCAACGAGGAAAAAGTCTGGCCCATTCAACTCTCGCAGGAGCAGTGCCATCGGCATCGAGAACATCCAGGAGGTGCAGGAAAAGAGGTGAGTAGCTTAGCGATCTGGACCCTCAGGAGTTTGATCCAAAAAGCAGTTGCATATAATGTCGCAGGCCATGTTATTACTATGTCCACTGGTGTTTGGCATGCTTTTTGTGGAAATAGATTAAATGTACATGTACACTCCCTAGCAACTTCAGCAGGAAAAACAGGACACCTGCACACTCATGCAATTATTCAGTCAATCATGTGGCAACACTGCAATGAATAAAATCATGAAGATACAGGTGAAGTATGCCTCAATTGACTGTGGCATGGTTGTTGCTCCCAGGTGGACAGGTTTGATTATTTTTTAAATTGCTTTTCCCTTGGGTTGTGAAGACCAGCAGCTTTTAGAGTTCATACAGAAAACTTAAAAAAAAACCATCAAGTCATCAGCAGTATGTGGGTAAAAATGTGGGCTTGTTCATGGGAGCGATCAAAGAAAAATGGCTAGAATATTCCGAACCCACAGGAATGCTGCAGTATCACAAATAACTGTTTACAGCTATGCTGAGCAGAAAAGCATATAAAAATGCACACAAATGCCAGTCGTTGACTTGGAGTTCCACTCCTGTCAGTCATGAAAAGGAATGTGATGCAACAGTGGGCACAGGCTCACCAAAACCAAGTTCAAGGTTGAAAAAAACATCACGTGACTGTATAATCGTATGAATGAGCAGGTGTACCTATTGAGTTGCTATTAAATCGACTGCAGAGTGTATATTGAACTCCTTTGAACTAGATGCAGAAACAAATAAAGAAAAAGGTCACTGATTGTGTGCCACTATATTTGTCTTTGTGTGGTTACTGAAGGATTGCCGCTCTCTTGTCAGAGGACAGGACAGTGCTCTGTGTTTCTCTGCCCAGCGTCAGTCTCAGGAACGGCAGGCTCATCATGGATTCCTCCAAGTACAGATGCCACCTTAGAATCTCTCTAATAAGTGCAGAACTGCCTGTCCCCTGTAGATATAACATAGTCGATTAACGCGGAGAAGATTCTAAGCTTTCATGCGCATGATGAAATTAGTGAAACATGTAAATTGAAAACTGAGTAATAACTGTGTGTTTAATGATGCAACTTTATTGACCTTTATTGTGCTCAAAGCGTTAGTAACTCATACTTTAAGCATTTTGCACTGCTAAAATATCTGTGATGAACAAAAGAGAAGAAATGCTGCTGAAAGGCACAGTGCTTCCAAACAAGTCAAATTCACAGCAGTTGATAGAGTTTTTTTCTCACTGACAGTGAAAGTCTGCTAAACTTAAAGAGCAGTGTACTGTTCATGTGAGTTTTAGAGCTCTATTTTCATGCTGCCATAATTACTACAACAGAAATATTACTATCTCGTTTTAGCGTTTGTGGCAAACGTTTACAAAATTAAAAATAAGCACAATCAGCTTGGCATCATCATACTTTGAATGTCATATATCCCATACAAGCAGGAGAATATATAATAACAGAAAGTTTTCTGTACATTAAAAAATGTCATTGCACTGAATCCCTACTCATTTTTAAAATCTATTTATACAACCTATTTTAATATTTATGTCGTAGTAGCTTGTCTGTAGTAGCTTGTCTGATCTACATCAGTTTTTAATGCATTCATTCTAACCAAACCATTCTAGCTCTTCTCAAATTCTTTTCCCAAACTATTTCTCCCACTTGCACCATGCCATGAAAAGGTGCCTTATTTTAGCACTTGCCTTACAATGACAGGTTTCTTTATGTGATTAATGTTCAACCTTAGAGCACTGCTTTCACTCAGCTCTTCTGAAATTCTTGTTCTTCAGCAGATTCTGCATGCTTCGGTCCAAATATTGATGTCTAATGTCTTTGATTACTAACAAAGAGATTTACTTGCACCTAACTGGAGCACTACGTTCAGCTACAGTGTGGAAGAGAATTCTCCTGCTGCCCCCTAATGGTTAATGTGTTTATGTGCAGCAGCAGGGACAGTTCACCGAGCACACAGAAGAATCCTGACAGTGGACACATATCACAGGAACCCAAGTCTGAAATCTCATCCAATCAGAGCTCACCTGAGGTCCTTGTCACTAAGAACAGGTGAAGGTTATGAACTTGAAAAGATGAATAATTGATGAAACAGTAAAAGAAAAAGTATAGATTCTAAAATGTGTGTGTGTGTGTGTGTGCGTGTAGCTCGGCCATGTGCTTCAGAGCTCCGTCCATCCCTGAAGCTCATGACTTGTCACGCTCCTCCTCAAATGCCAGCAGCTTTGCCAGTGTGGTGGAGGAGAACGAGGCCGAGGCCACTGAGGACTACGATACAGGCATGGTGAGTGTTTTATCATTTTCTGCTTGCTACAAACACACTTTAAATCATCTAAATTTAGTCACTGTAGCTAGAAGGCAGTCTAAACTACATGTCTTTTGGTATGTATAGAGGGTATGGATACATTTGAGCAGAATAAAAGTGTGTCGTTCTGTGTTTAGGAAAGTCTGTCATCAGCAGGGACTCCACACAAGCGGGACTCGTTCACCTACAGCACATGGCTAGACGACAATGTAAACAACATCAGCACCACCAGAAGGGGAAGTTCATCTGGTAAATTAAATACAGCACAAAATGATAAGTTATAAATATATGATTAGCCATAAATATGACATTTCGGCTGTGTGTAACCCAATCTGGATAAGTAATGTCAGGTATGTGAAAGCTCATTACAGACTGTTCATGTCCTAGGTATAGGCAAACCTCCCGATGGTGGTAAAGGTCAAGAGCAGAACCGGACTGACATCCGCTTCAAACTAGATCGACCAATTGACCACAAGTCTACATCGGTGAGAAGCATTTATTAATGTTGATTCGAAAAAACGTAAATGCAACTCCGTTTACAGGTTTGTTGACTTTGTTGTAGAAGAGAGATATAGAGTAAGGATTACTCTAGGATATTTTGTCCAATAAGGATTGGACAAAATATAGTCCCGTAATTTATAGTGGAAATCTACTGGGGAGAAATCTCACCCCCTCATTTACAGATTTGGTTTTCATTCACCCATAAAGAATAATAAAAAATATATAGACTAAGGCTAGACAGCTTCAAGGAAACAGTCTTTTCATTACTTCATAGAGAAAACAAATATCTAGGTGCAAGACAGGAATTTAATAAACAAGATGTTCATCAAACACAAAAATGCAGTATTTAGGCAACTCTGCATGCTCACTGCATAACCTCAGTGTGTGTGTGTGTGTGTGTGTGTGTGTGTCTCTTTGCAGAGCTGCTAGCCTCTCCAGTCTGATTACATCATGGATCTCCATCAACAGGTCAGCAGCTTCATTCAGCTGTTGAACTTAAGCAGAGTTAATTAACACATTTCTATAAGAATAGATGTTCCATCAGAGGAACACCACTTTACTGTGACTTTCAAGGAAAGGTATGATAACATTCAATCAAGGCTTCTGTCAGGTCAAGAGGACTTAAAATAGACACAGTACTCAAAAACATGTCAAATATTTTTTTAAGCTATAATACATACGATTTCTTGTTGATAAAATGAGTCAGGAGAGAACACAAAATATCTGTGATATCCTAAGTTCCTAAGATGCTATGAGACCCCAGATCATAACAGGTGAAAATCACATAATGATACACCACAGTCCTGCCTTTTAGCTAAACTACTAAAAGATAGTCAGGTTGTCCTGGCAATGTCGATCTTAGAGCTACATGAAGAATCTTTTCCCCTACAACAAGATTTCTTAGCATTATTATTATTATTATTATTATTATTATTATTATTATTATTAGCATCATTGCAATTTAGGCATACTTTTTAGTGAACAGAATTCACCTCTTGTTGAATAAACACTTATTACTCTCCTCTCACAGCTGTAAAATTAATCTGTGTGGTGGAAAAAAAGGAGGCAGCACAACCCATTTTACAAAATGTTCCAGCTTCATATAGCATCTTCCCATAATTGATGGTGAAAATTTTATTTAAATCATCCAATAGCTTGAAGTCCAGAATTAATGTAACCTTCTTCAACAGTCAATCGAAAGGTGTGTTTATATTTATGTTTAATCGTTTATTGATACCATTATCTCTATACATCTCCATTCACAGCTACCATTAAAGGCATTCCTATAAAACTCATGAGCTCGGGTTTTCACCGTGACTGCTACTGCTGCTGAAGGTGATGATGAAGATGATGATAAAAGATGAAAATAACTCCAGCCTGCTCCACAGTGACAGATGACAGAAATGACAGGATTGTGATTATGTACATAACAGACTATGTCCTGCATCAGACTCCTGCTTTACAGGTGACTCAGTGCAGCACCCAGTGAGAGTGAGAGAGTAAGAGGTGGGAATGAGGGGCACAGGCTGAATGAAGAGACCTTATTTGCACTGCATCACTTTCCTTTTCCTGGTGAATTTCTCGTCTGGTTTCCACTCTGCGGAATTTGGGCTGTTCTGTTCTGTTCTCAGTACTGCTTCTAGACCTTGTTAAAAAAAAAATCAAGTGGGCTTGATTTTCTAGGTATAAACTGCTATCTGTTTCTTATCTTGGCAACTGCATCCTAAAGCTGAGCCATGTTGAGCTCCAAATATTCAAAAAAAATGCAGCGTGCAGCAGGAGCTTGTTCATCAGATAAAGCTAACTGGAATGTTTCTCAGCCATTGGCATGGGCGTGCTTTTTTTTTTTAAAAAATACTATTATTATTACTGTCTGATTTTTGTCTAGGTAATAACTACTGATACTGATATTGTGTTCCACCTCCAGAAAATAATTACCGTCAAACATACAAACTAAAGAGCAAACCTTTCATCAGTGTCATTCTCAGATTGTCAACAAAACAAGAAAAATTTTTCTTCTATTTCTTTAAATAGAAATTGCATAACAAAAAATGGCTTACATAATCCTCAAAAAAGGTGATTTATCTCTCCAGCTAAGTAGCTCCAGCATTCATCAAATGTGCTGAACTGTGTTGTTACAAACCTCATATGTCCTTCTATAGTGAGAAAAGAGTTCTTGGTTATTTCTGTGTAAGGGGCATTCATCTTACTTGTATACAACACCAAAACCATGATACACAACAGACTGTGAGTTCTTTCTCTAATGTGCTTATTGAAATATAAAATGTGGTCTTGATTCTTTATCAACGTGTTCAGACCCTAGATCTGTGACGCCACTTTAAGTTTTAACGTCTCCCTAAAATCAAACTTTCCCATTCAAATCCATGCCACTACAGAAAGTAGTCATAAATATTAAGAATTTCTATTACAGCTCAAGCTAATGTGTTGTAAAATGTCTATTTTTTTTTTCAAAGATAAAGATTAAGTTTATTTAGATCAACTCTATCTAAGCATAAGTGTAAACCTGACACTGTCGTTGAACCTCAGTAATGCCGAAAGCACCGATCATGTGTCTAGAGTTCACTGAGAATATCTAACACAACGGATTCCAGTGCCTGTGGTTGCCTTAGTGTAATGTACACCGGCAATCAGGGAGGAAGTGAGGTAGCTGAAGGAATAAATGTGGAGTAAATATTCGAGTATATATATATATATGTTTATTTATTTAAAAAAAAAAAAAAAGAAAAGTTTAACATTGTGTTTTATTTGTCTCAGTGGCCAATGCATCAGCAGAACTTTATTCATTTTTGTTGGTAACAAGCTAAAAGGAAAATTATGAATTAATCCTGTAAACCCTTAATCCCTTAAAGTATGTAGTTATGAGAGAGATAAATATAAATGTGGACCCAGTGAGGGGGTTCTGGGAGTTTCCCTGACAGACCTTTAGGCTTGCTTTTTAATGCAAGTCATCACTGTGTGAAGATGAAGGACATTTTCAAAGTTTATAGAAATACTTTGAATAAAATGATTAAAGATCATTTTTTAAATGAACTGAATAAGCAGCCTCGCTTAGTGCTTAGTGCTTTTGTGCCCCTTTGTGGTCAGTTCTGGTCTTCTTAAGCCAGAAGCATCCATATTGTAGTTTCAGTGCAAAAACCGAATTAGGTAACAAAAAAATAATCAATTTCAGGCAGCAAATGTGTGCTGCTCAAAACAGGGTACTGATCAAGCAATGCTACGACTGTTAGTGTGGATTCCTCATGCTTTTGTGGGCTCATTTGTGTAAATACTGCTGTTTTGTACATAGGCCTACTGCCCAAAAAAAAAAAAAAATAAAAAAAAATAAAGAGATTTGGGTGGAATATTTCTCTGAGGTTTGACTGATTTCTACAGATGCAGTAATCAATATTCATATTAACTGACTTTCTAAAACAACATGAATTAGAAATTATTTTAATAATAATTTCACTGTTGTTGCTTTATATGTATTTGGATTTATTTATAGATTTCCTCACTTCATACACTCACTCTCACACTCATTTTCTACCGCTTATCCTGGAGCCTGTGCCTATCTCAGGCGTCATCGGGCATCAAGGCAGGATACACCCTGGACGGAGTGCCAACCCATCGCAGGGCACACACACACTCTCATTCACTCACGCAATCACACACTAGGGACAATTTTCCAGAGATGCCAATCAACCTACCATGCATGCCTTTGGAGGGAGGAAACCGGAGTACCCGGAGGAAACCCCCGTGGCACGGGGAGAACATGCAAACTCCACACACACAAGGCGGAGGCGGGAATCGAACCCCCAACCCTGGAGGTGTAAGGCGAACGTGCTAACCACTAAGCCACCGTGCCCCCCTCACTTCATACAATCCAGCCAAACTGCAGCTCCCAGGATGTGTTTTGGGGTTGTTGTTGTTATTGTTGATTATATTCATTACGGACTACAATTATGGACTGAAATGTGTGAAAATCCCAAGAGATTAGCAGTTTCTGCAACAAACCAGCCATCCTGGCATCAATAATAATGACACATTCAAAGTCCCTGAGCTCACATGTTCTCTACATTCTGATGCTTAACGTAAGTTAATTAACTGAAGCTCTTTAACTGTATCGATATTATTTATTTATTTGTGTCTTGCTCTACAGTCACACATCTGGCTAACTGATTTGATGTATTTACAGGTGTCCCTAATAAATTGGACAGTGGGTAAAAGGCTTAAAGCTTAAAGCTCAGGTAATTTTATATGGCATGTTTACTGAATGAACACTAGATGGAGATAGTGTATGATAGAAGTGTGTATCCTCACTACCACCTGTCACAGGGACATTTTCTTCACCACAGTCAAGGTAGTTCAGTGCAGACATGCAATCTATAAACTCATTCATGAACACTTGCTATTTATAAAGTTGAAATTAAATGTAAGCTTGGATAACAAATGAGCAGAACGATGGTGCATATATGCACAAAACATTGCTCATTATTGTATAGTACAGGAACATTAAAAAGAAGTTTATTCCGTGTTAATGTAATACACTAAGGGAACTTAATTCATGTGGATGATCATTTATTTAATGCATGAAATTATTATTATTATTATTATTATTATTATTATATAAATCATGTAATATTAGGAAATCACTGCAACCTGCCCCCAGTCTTTGCCCCTTGGTATATAAATCCTAAATATTAACTGACATAAAATATCGTTAATAGACATTGACATAGTCAATTGATTTTAATGAATAATGAGGGTGGAATAGGAACAATTTTTCTAGGTGGTGATTTTTAGCACCTCTCCTCGAACTGAAACCTACTGTAGATAGGATATAAGCTCATGTCAGGGTCTAATGATTAATGAAAATGAAATAAATGTATACTAATATGTAATGTAACAGCTGGAATTAGCTGAGGCTAAAATCAAGGTTAAGATTAATTCCTTATTTATTGCACCGGAGACACATTCCAGAAAGTCTATGACTTTCCTGTATTGGATATCCCCAGAACATGATTCTCTAGCTAAATTCACTGCTGGTTTCATGTGGGATTTAAGATTGATAATATTGAAGTCTTTGGTCACTAGGATGCGTGTTTCAGTCTTGTGGAAACTCCTGTGAATCAAATATGACCCTGATACACAGATTTAGGTTTTGTTTTGCTCTAGGGATTACATTTAATTTTATTTATAACTGAGGAGACGGACAGAGCGAATAAGGGAGAAAGGAAATATATATATTAGGTGTGGACTGAGGGTTTTGATGTTTGTGCAAGTGGGCATGAGTGTAAAGAGTCTGTACTGTGGAGCTGATGACTTCACACCCCATAACATAATGTGATGTATAATTCATGTAGATCTTATCAACTCCCATTCAGCACTTCACTTATTGCTTGCCACCCACCTAACACACTCCTCATCACCTCACTATGCCTGGGGCTCTGATAGAGCTAATTAACCAGCTTTACATATCCATTGCTATGTTTTAAAAGCCTTCTTCTTTTTTATCATAGTCTGTAAATCTCTTTTGATCATGCCTCAATAAAGCTATTTAATAGAGGTCAGGAGATCCATATGAACTGATGAATAATGTCTGGCTGTCCAGTTCCTGGCTTAAGGCATTAAACATAAGCATGGGCAGAGTAAGTGTGCTGACTCATGTTTTTAAATTATTTATACGTCCTAACTATGCACAAAAAGGAGGTAGTTTGAGAAAGCCAGCCATTTTGTATGTGAGGAATAAAAAGGTTCTGATCTAATCACATGTAGAGAAAAGGACATATATTGATAACATCAATATCTGACTATTATAAGTCATAAAGCAAAAATGACAAAATAAAGGACACAAATCATGTCGTGATTAAAAATCTCTGTGTGGCCTGAAGATCTGTCAGTCCAGACAACATTGATAGAAGTCAACAATCAATGTGAAGGAACTCAGGAGGTGAACTGCCCAGCGGCACTGAAATCAAAGTCTACTATACAGTGGATTGAACAGACAAATAATAATAATAATAATAATAATAATAATAATAATAATAAGATGAAAACAGAGTATATTCAACTTCCTCCTTGAATGTTACAGCAGTTTTACTGTATAAGTGGAAAATGCTCAATGACAGAAGATTATTTATAAAGACTTTTCATTTTAGTATCTCAAATAACTATTTATTACTTGTTCTTTAATTCTTTAATTATCAATTTAATTGTTCTCCAATATCTTTAATTCAATCTGAGCAACTCAAACAGCATTTTATCGAATCGATTTTTACAATTTTCATGCCTAATACTGTACCATAAATGATTTTAAAGTTCATATAAAAGATACAAAAAACACATGAAGCATGATTTATGCTTCAATATTGGGTGTAGAGCAGCAGTTTGCAAAAGTTACTGTCCAACATAGAAGCGTACCAACTTCCCACCTATCTCCTCAGTGAGACGTGCAAGTTGGGACGAAAGAAGCAATAAGCACGGGCTCCTCCTGCTTTCAAGTCTCTCCTCTGCAAATAAATCTATCAACGCACAGTATTGGGTCATCACAGCAACAGTGGGTTTCTTTAATTCTGAAAAGAGCTATGCTTGTGTTTTAGTTTTTTTTTCTGCCATAAGCTTTGTTTATGCTTTTACAAAACTAGGTTCATCTCAGTTAAAACACAAGGAATACACTTTTATGACACTGGTTAATAAAATACTTTTATGCTGGTAAACATATACTGAAGGACAAACACCTCAATTAAGCTATTAAATGAACAGGCATCTGAGGAGACAACTGATCCTTATATTTTTGGACATTTTGGAAGCTGTATTTTCATAGCACTTCAGAATGTCTGGTCAGTTCGTGAGGAGGTGGATTTCAATACAAATACAATACAAATGTAAATGGAGCTGGGAAAGATCCATAGACTAGGCTATAATCTTTTTCAGGAGATATTGGTATTACAGGTCATCAGAGCCAAGGAAACCCTAAGATAATAAGGTTTTAGGGTGAGGAGAGGGCCAAATTGTGTGTGTGTGTGTGTGTGTGTATTGTTCATGCTGGTAGGCCTCCACTTTGAACTGAATGCCAGATTAAATATCTGACTTGTACGAGAAATGCTGATGAATAACAAATTCAGCGCCCACCCAGCCCGATGGCTCATGTGACAGTGATGCTTCTTATAAGAAACCTACTCAGATTCTGGCACACCCACCTTGACTGAAACATTATAAAGCATCAACCTCTGTCTATTATTTTGCCACCGCTTAACTCACAAAAGTCACTTCTATAAATATCTGGCTGGGATTTTGGCCTTGTCACCTCCATGTGGGCAGCATGTTCACATTGTAGAACGTCTAGACTTTATCCATAATGAGGCCATTACACACAGGAAAAGTGAGCCAGCTGATTACAACAGAAAGCAAATGTGATGTAGTCTGAGGGGGAAAAAAGACATGTTTTTTGTGGCACTAAGGGCACATGGAGTGTCTAGCAGAAGTCATGGGATTAGACGAGAGGAACAGAAACATGCATATCACTAGGCACAGTCCTCTGTGAGAGACACTGAATGTAATTCTCCTCACTGGCTCACTAGCTCATCACTTCACATACTCTTGTTTCTCATGAAATATCAGGTTAACTGATGGAGTTTAAGAAACTGATTAATGATATACACTCAAAGTCTACCTTAGAAGGAACACACGGACATCTGCACATTCGTGCAATCATCTAATTAGCCTTTCATGTGGCAGCAGAGCAATGCAAACAACCATTCAGAGACAGGTCAAAAGCCTCAGGTAATGTCAAACATCACAATAAAAAGAAAGTGATCTCTGTGACATTGATCCTGGTATCATGTTGGTACTAGGCAGAATGTTGTGTGGTTCTTTTGAGCTTCACCTTTACACATGGCAGAGTGAGAGTGTAAAAAAGTAAATGTTCAAAAACAGACGCGAGAGAAATATTCACATTCAGAGTCATAAGTCATGAGAACTTGACTCGTTATAGTGAGACAAAACAAAAGTGGGAAGCTTGAGAGTGAAATACAGAAAGAGAGAATCTGCCTGAGCAGAAGTGTGACTACAGCCAAGCAGTGGTGGGATTTTAGCCACTAATTACCTCCTCAATAATGATCTCGGTCCCACAACCTCTTGTACTTTGGACACACTCACATACACTCAGATTCTTTTACCAGTTTGGATTACAGCTCCTTTGGCAGCCTGGTGTTTTTGGCATGTACATGAGGCTGTGTTTTGGTGCCTGGGTTGTGAGAAAGCAGAAGTTTAAAAAACACTCCCACAGTTCCACTTACAAGGCTGTATTACAGGGGCAGTTAGATTATAACTACAAAACCAAACTTAAGTGCTGGAGAGTGTTGTATTTTTATGTATGTTACCTTGTCTGTGTAGTTCTTACCTCAGGTTAGCCCTTAAACACATTCACATTTCTTTGAACTTTCATATTATAGAGTAAAGGAGTTGATTGGGTGCCACCTAGTGAAGAAAAAACACAGCTCACTCAATGAAATAATGAGAGATCCTTACTATGTCATGGATGCCAAGGCCCCTGTTGATGCCAGTGTGGGGTTTTTTTTAGATATCATTACCAAATGGACAAGACATGCAGTCAGCATCACCACATCGTATGTATTTCAGAGAACGTGATCTGCCTGTGTAAAATATCCTTCCTTTTCTCAAACTCAGTAAATATCTTCCAAAAAATACATAATACAATTATATTAATGAGTGTATCTTCAAACATGGATACAAGAACAAATAAAGGCTTCTTTTGTTTATTTCCCTTAATTATAACTCATGAGAATGTGATCTAATGAATCAAATGACTTTGTCTAACTAAATGCTTTCAGGAAAACAGACTGGGATTTACCCGTGAATCAAATGGTTGAGAATGACTCACTGTTTCATAAAAAAGACATGGAATTAGCTGCACAAGTGACAGGGAGTTATTTGGTGTACTTAAAAAGTAACCCTGGCTCTTTACCAAGTGTTGCAATAAACTATCATAAATGCCAGGGGCTGCTATATCTGTATTTGTTTTTATAAGTGGGAATTGAATCCCATAGATAAACATGTAGGGCAAAGTGTCTATTAGAGATGGTGGAGTTTTTTTGTTTCTGTGATGGGCAAAACCGCTGTGAGCACTAAGAGACCACAGAGTCTGGTGCAGAAAGTAAAGGTACACAACCTGCATGGCCCAAAGCACACTGCTTGTTCTGTTAATTAGATAGGAGAAGGGAAACATTTTGAAATAACTGCATCTAATAATTATAGACAGGGTGTTTTTGAGTACACAAATTTCACTCACTCACTCATTTTCTACCGCTTATCCGAACTACCTCGGGTCACGTGGAGTCTGTGCCTATCTCAGGCGTCATCGGGCATCAAGGCAGGATACACCCTGGACGGAGTGCCAACCCATCGCAGGGTACACACACACTCTCATTCACTCACGCAATCACACACTACGGACAGTTTTTCCAGTGATGCCAATCAACCTACCATGCATGTCTTTGGACTGGGGGAGGAAACCGGAGTACCCGGAGGAAACCCCCGAGGCACGGGGAGAACATGCAAACGCCACACACACAAGGCGGAGGCGGGAATCGAACCCCAAACCCTGGAGGTGTGAGGCAAACGTGCTAACCACTAAGCCACCGTGCCTCCCACACAAATTTCAAGCTTAAGAAAATCTAATTTACTGATCAATTTAGAAAATGAAGGCAGATTTGGTCTACAGCTTGATCTACAGGATTATACCCACTCATTATAATCCAAGACGGGTCTGCAGAATGCAGTCTAGTAACTAAAGGATAAGTTAAACGTTTTTGAGCAGTGTCAGATTTTAGCACTGTATTAATTCCCCTGTGTTTGTGCTTGCCACATAGAAATAATCCAGAAGTGAAGATTTGAAACAATTGTGAATGTAATTTTAAGCTCATGTTAGGTAGCTAGCTGGCTTTACATGTGACCATTCAATTGTCATTGACCGATATTTCTCTCAGAAAATACATTTAGATTTGATCATGTTATCTAGCTGCTTAGCATTAAAGATTTAACAATTACCTAAAATTCCCTCCAAAATCATGCTAGGTCTTGTTCATTTGTAGACCACTAATGAAATCCTGTAAAATCTTATGTGTACATATGAGTGCCAGTGAATTTCCTCTTCCTAATTGAATGCTTCCTCAAAGGGACTCAACAACCAAGTGTTTGTGTTGTATGATCTGTAGAAAGACCTGTAACACAATGCAAACTTATCCTAACATTTCAGAGTGTTTTTTAAGATTGGGTTAAATAAACAAAGAAAATAAATAATATATAGTAATAAATAAATTATATATAGTGATTTAAGTGTCTATAATTGCTTTCTGAGAAAGAGGGTAAAATCCAGCAGTTTCTCACAGCTAGTCGCCAATCCGAAGCAGGACTCCTGGGAAACAATGGTCCCAAAAGAGACAACTCCCTCCTCGTAAATTTCCATATAACACTAAAAAAATCAGCTATTTATGCAACCATTTATTAAGAAATTGGAATTAATTACAAGCACAGACTGTGTTAATATAGTTGTTCCAATAAGAACCGGCACACACACACACACACAGCTTGCTCTCACATGTCTTATAAGTATGCTTCTACCACACAACTTTCTTCCCTTTGAGTTTTATGTGTACCGGAGACATTTTCTGAGGTAAATCTGTATAGCTTGACATACAGAAAGGAACCCAACTGCATGATTGCTTTACCACTCTTTCTCGCTCATATTTTAACCCTGACACAAGGAATAAAAGGAATTACAAAAGCCACACTCAGGAGTCAAATGACCCTCTGTACCATGTGCTGTTAATATGACTGACTTACTGCAAATTCACACACAGTGATGGTTTTGTCATTTTATTAAAATTCTTACCTATTACGCATATGGTCTCCAGTTACATTTAAGGCCTTGAGGAAAAAAGAACCTTAAAACAGGTCCATTTGAAGCACAAAATATGGCCTCTCCACCACAGGAAACATAATCGTGTCTCAGCCACATATGCACTTTCGGATGACTGTCACAATGACTTCCATTCATGAATGTTTTGCTTCCTCCTGTAAATAATATACGGATCTATATTTCTTCCCATCATTCAATAAAGCAGCTTTTGTCTTTTCCGTGTATGAATCCAAGGCTCTGCAGACAGATTCATGTGGCTACAACCACAAACAAATGCCTATTTGTCTGGATACTCTACCAAAGAAGGAATGCATAAGTACCCTGTACACTCACCAAGTTCAAGACTTATTGGAATTCATCCCAATAAAATATCACCAAATTGTTGCTAGAATATGTTTCTCACTACAGAGCTCCCTATCTCAGCTTCAGCTCAGTTCATTCCATTTACAGCAATCACATGAATGTATTTCTATGTGTTTTCCCGGCTCTTGATAATAATTGCTGATTAACTTGTTTACCATCATTCTGACAGCACAACAGATAAACACTCTTATTGTCTCAACCGTATGAGTTGCCATCACTTGTTTTCGGTGATCGTTTAGAAAGAGAAGAAAATAAATTGAAAATGTGAATCATCTGTCCATTCGTGGTTAATAAATCTTGGAATGCTAACGTACGGTAATATAATTAGGGCCAAAGTTCAGAGTCTGGAAACAAATTAAGAGGTTAAAAACATCATCATATTCCTTTATGAACTGAAATGGAATACAAACAGACTAAGCTGAGTATAAATACAGTTTAGTGCGAAAGTTTGTGAAAAAGACAATGAATTGTATTGTATTTTCCAAGACAATTACTTAGCAGGACAATGAGGTTTCCTTCATCGTCACATATTTTTTTATAGTTAATGTGGAATTATTTTTGGTTATATTTTGAGTAAGCATTCACCAATGCATGTGTGTTTCATGAACCTTTAAACACATTTAACTGACTTGTTAGTAAAACATAATGTAAATCATAACCAATTAATCGATGTGATATTAATATAATATCATACAGACATTTGAACATCTGTTGTGTAATAACAATACTATACACATTTTCCTTTACAACAGCCTGAGCATTCAGTTTCATTCTTTGTAGAGTCTTCTTTGAATATCTCTTGTAACTGGAACAGATGTCATAGACAGCCTTCTTCCAGTCATATCATGAGTCTACAAAGGTTTCCCTTTTTTTAGGTTCTTTTCATATGATTATTCAGTTAATTTTGTTATTTGTTTTGGATTGTTACAGGATATATTCATTCACAGTAAGTGATTAAAATGTAAGTAAATTGGATTTTGAATTAATTGTTAAAAAAAACATGGGGTGCAAACTTCATGCACTCATCTGTAGCTTTACAGATTTATAATAAACCTGGAATAAACATTAGTGACACAGTTGTGATGATTGTGTTATATAAATGAGAAATGTAAATCAGAGGTAAAATATCACGCCGACAAAGGCTTGTGACTGAATAGATTAGATTATATGTAAGCATGGTGATGAAAAACTGTTTCTGACTCAGAATGGCTGTCTCCTACCCAATCTCACAAGGGTTACTGTGGGACAGTCATAAATATGACAGCAGCTATCTAGAGGTGAAAAGATCTTTGAAAACATACACGGTGTGCTTTTACCTTAATGCTGCTTGTTAACTTTAATTAGTCTGAAATTGCTCAATAATATTTTTTGCCTAGTATTTTCTTCTATTTATGAGCTTTGATCAGAAAACAAAATCACAATATGTCTCTGAAGACAATAACACCTCCTTCCATCCCCTTTTCCATAGAAAAGGCAATATTCCATGTTATGGAAATGTCAATACATAAAGTGAAACATTTCTTCCAATGATTCTGCTTTAATGGATCATTTCAATGTGGCAATATTTTCTTCAATCAATAGAAAATAATTTTTGAGTTCACTGAGCATGAAAAGCATCAAGCAGCCTGGTTTACATACCGTAATATCCAAGGGACTTATGGCTGTGAGCAGTATTAAAATTACCTGTAATCAAGGAAAATCTCATTAGTCATAGTATTATCAGTAACTGTATTCAAAAGCATAATATTATGAGACTTAAGCCAACAAGAGATGTAGGAGTTCTACAATGATCATATATTGAAAGCATTTATCTACACACTATATATTTTATATATATATATTTTATATATACATATATATATATATATATATATATATATATATATATATATATATATATATATATATATATATTATATATATATATATATATAAAATCTGTGTAAAGAAAACTGAGCAATGAGAATATGGATTGAACCATAAAAATGTTCTACACACCATTAAAGATACATAACTGGGATACAGTTAATAATCCACCCTAATAAACATATTATGACTCATAACCTCCACAGTTCAGTTATGCTGCTTGTAAATACAATCCGCAACACCAAGTAACCCCTTTTACAGCTCTGTCACCTTAAACAGGAGACATGGTTTATGATGTCTGTCTATGCAGATTGAATTTTACTGTCACACAGAAGTTGCAATAAATTGTGTTCACATTAACACACCACAGCTCCTTTCTATTTTTACAGCCATTTGATCCTGTATTTGAACCCCAATTTGCTTTTCATTTCACATCTAAGGATTTGAAACATTTTTAACAACCTCTAATGCTGCCTTAAGACAAACACACGTTGGAAATTCTTGCAATTTTGTTTTCCATCCATGGCATCACAGTTAATCCACATACTTGTGCTCAAAGCAAGTGAGGTATTGTCTAGTGGTTTAAAATTAGGACAATGTCTTCAGGGCACCAGCCTGGCCTAGCAGGTATGTATGACATTTGAGAAATCAACACAGGTATTGACAGAACTCGACTGCCTACAACTGTCAGAAGCAAGACTATTCTGTGTTTATCTCTTTTAATCATCCACATGCCCTACAGTACCTACTTTACATTCACACTGTCATTGTGCTCGGAGGTGATTAGCAAAAAGCAAAATCTTGGAATTTTTTTTTTTTACATGGTTTATTATTTATTTAATAATTTAATTGTTTAATCGATTTGTTTTTCTGTTTAGAGAAACTACACATCTGTGTGCAGACATAAAATGAAAGAAAAAGTGAATAAAAGTCAATGTGAATAAACTTCTTAGTGGTTTTATAAACTTTGTACCACAGGTGAATTTTCTCTCTCTCTCAAGCAAATGATATGTATTAATACTCGGCGCACTGTTTAAAAGAATGATGTAACAGGATACTGAACTATTTCCATTTTCCTTTATGACTCAGCTGGCTATTAATATATACCCAACATTATTTCTTGAGGTGTTAAGTATTAAATAATCATTATTCAATAATTAGGTAAGCATTTATAGATGCTTATGTACAGACATTATATAATAGTGAAGTGCAACATTTACAAACCCTAAATACTATTCTATAGTATATAATAATATATAATATAATAAAATAATAGTTTTAGTTTTGGAAGTTACATTTATGCACTAATCCTGAAATCCTTGTAGCCATGGAACCTCTTTTACTGAAAATTATTTCAAAAGCATAATTTTAATGTATATTTATCTCATATAAATATAGAAAATCTAGAGATTTCTTGCACTGAACACACTGGTTCCAAGTTGACAGAATTTTGGCTGCTGAACTTTTTTAAACCTTTATGCCACGTTTCGCAAGGTTGGATGATCAAAGTAAGCAGTTATAATTCCTTGATAGGTGTATTTTGTAGTGAGATAATCAAAGATCTAAGATCACCTATTAACATAGGTTTATTGTGAAATGATATTTGAACCAGATTGTCCCTGCCTAAGAACTTCATGTTCAAGGTAATCAAAATAGCTCATAATGTAATCATATATCATAATGTTACAGCACAAAAGCAGATGGAATACTGACTTTGACATAACTTTCTGTTTTGCTTTGAACAAGAGCTCTTAATCAGAGAGCGTCTGGTTCAAGGTTTTGCTTTAAAGACAAATGCCATAGTCATGAGTACATTAAAGGAAGCCACCTGCATACTGTTATCATTATATTACTCACACATTCATCTTTCTGCCTCCACAAGGGTCTCACTCCCACCATCTGTAGATATCCTTCTATATTCTTTGTTCAGCTATAAACCAAGAGTTTGGTGAGTGCTTAAGTAATCATACTCAAAAGCTAGGAGGGCTCTAATTGGGCTCAGATTACATCAGAGATAAGGTCTAGACCCAGAAAAAATTCATCCCTCTGGTCTTTAAACAAAGATCTGCAGACTGATAAATTCTCCATCTGTAGTCTATTTCAAGTTTAGAAGCTCTGCTGCTTCATCAAAAATTGTAGTGCCAAACTAATTCCTGACCAATAAGCTTTGCTATTCAGCATTCAAATATGGGAGCATATTTTCAGATTTCACTGGCCACTATGTTCTGTCACGGATGTGTCCGATTTCAACATAACTTTCAAACAGCTAATTGTCTCAGCATGCATCATTCCAGCAGAGCTTGAGGTCAAGCTTGTCCTCCTTCACCTCCAGCATCCCAGAAACCAGGAAATGCCCCAGAACCAGCCACAATTGCCCAGCGAGGCTAGAGACAAACAATTCAGGCTGCCTTTTCCCTAGCATCTCTAACTGTGCCTATCTTGCTGTGCCCACAGTTGATCAGCACAGCTAAATTATCGTGTGTGGTCAAGTCTCTGAAAAAAGCAAGGAAAAAGAAAACAGCATGTTGTGGTGTCTGGCTGGGGACTTGTGATGTCTAGCCAAGAGAGAGAGCTGTGAACCACAGAGGCCTGCGAATAATTTCTCCACAGGAAGTGGCCTGCTCACATGAGCTCCCGGCACTGGGCGCTCCCTCATGTTCTCGCTCACATGGCTTTAATCACCGTTCACATACACAGACACTTAAAATCTACTTGTGACAAGCATTCCAATGGGATATTTTCAGTCTATGCCTGAAACACATTCCTTGAACAATAGAATAAAATGTGGATAAAATGGTGAGCACTCTCTGCAGGGCTTAAGGGGTACATGAGGATGTTAACGGTGTGGCACAGGCATGGTTGCCTGTCTTGTCACCTCTGCTTAGGTATATAAAATATAGATCTGCTTGTTATACCAGAAGCCCTTAGAAAGTATGACATAATTCATGTTGCCACAAAGGCTGATTCATACACTCACCTTTGTACATGACTACACCAGGGTGTAGTATGAACTTCAACATATAAATGCTTTGTGTTTTAAGAATACAAGAAGAAGTGCATTTTGTAGTGGGCCATGTGCCTTAATTATGGCATTCTGGTCGGGAATTTCACTGACAGGAAAGTCATAATATTAGAAGGGAGGGTTAAAATGTCAATAACTATCCGTCAAAATCTTAACACGGGCTTGAGCAATGCATTATATCACAGGAAAAAATAATAAGATAATGCAGTGCAAATTATCGCACACCCACGCACAGTGACTTATGACTTCATTGACATAATTTCCTGTAATGCACTTCTGGGTTCATGCCATGTTTCCTCTGAATACCCAACATGGTAAACAGAAAAAAAACACATACAACTTCTGCTATCTGTCCTTTGGTATCAGTTCTACTTACATTGGACCATTTGGGTTTGGTCTATCTACTTTCAGCTTCTCCTCCAATGACATTTTGGAAAAAATGATAGGTTACTGATGTGTCAGTAAAGCAGGCTAAGAATATCATCCCAAATGCATTCTTAATATAGATCATGCTTTAGTGTGACATGACAAGTCTTGTAGGCTGCATTAATCACAAGCCTGGGCTAGAAAGAAATCGGCCATTATACATTATCACAGTATCTAACAATGTGAAGTAGCACAAATGTTATTCTACAGTCTTTTTTATTATCTTGTATGTAGCTTTAGAAGTTCTTCTTGTTGGCAAGTTTCAGAAAGATGTTAGTATTCTGTTAATGGTCAATTAATCTAAAACAAAATATGAAAAAATACCATAATGATCCACTGATGCTTAAAAGCTCATTGCATAAAATGTTTAACCATCATCTGTCTAGACCAGCTCTCTGCACTTGCACCAGACAGATAGTTATATTTAGACACAAAGAAAACCACAGCGTTTGAACTGAAACTCTAATATGAGGATGAGGTACATGATGATACAATCAGTCTGCTGCATTAATGCACTTGAGTCAGTCTCAGTGTTTTAGTGATTCAGATGGAGGCCATGCAGGAGTTTCAGCAGTCTGGACCACAACCTTCCCACCTGCTTCAGCAACGCTGACATCAGCTACACCCTAAACCCTCCTCCTCCTCTTTTACACATGGAGAGCTAAAGTAATTACTGCTGCTCACTGTAATGAATTGACTGCCTAATTAAATGGGACACTTAAACAAACTGAGTCTCTGTTAATCAGTCGAGTTTGCCATTTTTCCGCTTACAAATAGCCTTTGGCAGCCATTTGCAGCAATCACACTCTTTTCCATGACTGGCCTTAGTTACTCCTCAGAAGTGTACCTCATGTCCTTTTCTGGGTGGTAAGCTACTGATGCCCTCAAGTTGGGCACACACATGGACATAATTATCCCCCACACTTGTGCATGCTGGTAAAGGAGTTTAAAGCACACTGTCTTTCTATAGGGAGGTGTAGAAGAGGAAAACAAATGAAGAGCCTTAAGTAATTGCTCACATTCTGTGCAGAATAAAAATGTTTTTCACTGTATTTTGTATTTCAAAAATTGTCTTTATTTAGCATGCCAGCATGGCATAATTAATTTATGTTCATTTGCCTAATTAAGGTGGCTATTGACTTAAAGCAGTTGAAGTCTTATTTTATAACAAAACTTATAGCTATAACAAAACCAGTGACATTATATCTGACTTGTCATTGAGCACAAAAAGATAGTGTTTATGGATAATATTAATGATTATTAGTGAAAATAACTAGACAGATTTTAAGAAATTCAGTTAGTCTAATAAAAGGCCAGATTCATACTGCTTTCATAGTTGCCATTGTGGCTCATTAATATCTTGATTCTGAAATGCCATAATAAACTGCACTCTTCAAACTGCACAACTATATGAATCGTAGAACAGGAGGCCATGCTGATGATGTATTTGCTGGAAAAGTGAAAAAGTGGCCAATGTTATTGCTTTTTAAACCCCCATTCACAGACTATGTATATACAGTATCAGGACAAATAATAACTCTATAGAGCCTTGATTGTTTATTCTACTTAGTGTAATACAGTAAAATAATAATAATGGACCTAAGCATTCAGACTACTTTTTTCTATAAGCCAAAATAAATATGACTAATACTTAACAGAGCACAGCAAGCTGGTGGTTCTGTCATTAAAGGCTGTGAAAGTTCAAACTAAAGCGGCTGTTTTTGGTTTTGGAAAGCATGAAGTGGATGAATTTGGAATATTGTCCAAAGAATTATATTTCTGCTCCATTCTGTGCGCCAAGTGTCTTAAGAGGATTAGTCTTTAGGTCATAGGTTTGGAGCAGCTAATATAGCACGGGTTCCTTGACAACCTTGTTTTTGGACATGAGGGAGAAAGAGAGAGATAGTTTTGGGACCCTGCTGACATGCAAGTCTTTGCTTCCCTTCTGGCACTAGACACTGTTAGTACGGTTTAAAAATCTTGATGCCTTGCTTCCAGCACAGCCATGAGGATCCACACTGCCCTGCCTCTACCACACAAATCCAACTATGCCATTCCTGTACTTTTTACATACTCATGTCTGACCAAAATACACTAAACTGTGCTCTTAGAATCACTACCCTATACAAAACTCGAACCACAAATGATAGATTACACTAAAAATTTAAAGTCTTGCATGTGAATGTATTACACATATAGGCACGAGTATGGATTTACTAAATGCCAGCACATTTTCATGAAATCATTTCATGTCAGATCTCTTTACCCTTCATTACAAAATCTAGGAGAGTCTCCCGCTTCATACGTGATCCTAGCAAACTAGAAGAAATATATTTTGTCACTTTGCCCAGATAAGCATGCAGGATGAAAAAAACATTCCGGCTGGACATTTATCAGTCTGAGCTTAGCAGGATGAGTCTGGTGAAATATGTTCTACTGTAATTCCCTTTTTATCCTTCGTAACTTCTGAGACAAAATACTCTCTATACCTGACTATAATGTGTCGTCTAGACAGCAAAGACAGGCGATAATCTGACCAAACCCAGACATGTGCAGTGAAGGAAAAGTGTTTCAGACAGATTTCTCTCATCTGGCTCACGGCAGCCATAGACAAATTCTGGAGGTGAGGTGAGCACACTGGATTTCCCCCAGTTTCCAGCAGGATTCTGTTTATATGCTGTGGTTATGGGAACATTACCAAAGAGGACATATTCTCTACAAAAAGCGTTACTGTTAACCTTTTATACAGGGTACCATGTCAGCTCAGTTTTTATTCAGAGGAAGCAATCAAATTTTATTATATAATCTAAAGTAGGTTCAGTAACAACTTCCAATTTCCATACTTTTAT
This sequence comes from Tachysurus vachellii, assembly GCF_030014155.1. Lineage (NCBI taxonomy): Eukaryota > Metazoa > Chordata > Actinopteri > Siluriformes > Bagridae > Tachysurus > Tachysurus vachellii. The sequence continues at coordinate 8,624,070 of NC_083478.1, read as the reverse complement.
CTCTGTTTACATTACAAACTTGTGAAGTTTGTATTACAAGAGCACAAGGGCATAAAAATATAACGGACAAATCAAGATGATGGAGGACGTTATACCAACTAGCTATAATGATGAGTTTTAAGAGCGCAGGCCTGCAGATATATATGCAGGCCTATGCACATATAGATATGTGTCTTGTTCAAGACACAGAGGTCCAAAATGTTAGTCAGTAACTCAGCATGTGAATCAAGAACACCAACATGCCAAGAGAAAGTCTTGAAGCACCCGCCCCGACCCTTAAACTCCCCACTGAACCTTACTGGTGCCATTATATACACAGCACTGTGAAAAGTTTTAGGCAGGTGTGAAGAAATGCTGTAAAGTTAGAATGATTTTATATATTTACATATATTGATTATTATTATTTTTAGCACAAAATACAAAATGAGAAGAAAAATCTGAATCAAATCAATATTTAGTGTAACTACCCTTTGGTTTTAAACCAGCATGGAAGATTTGCAGCAGAATTCAAAAAGCCATACCTCTGATGTGGAAACAAGGCTAAGAGACTTTGCAGTATATCATAGGATCTGGGGTGAAGAAAAATGACAGCAGCACCTGCACTGCACTGATGAGTCAAAATTTGAAATATTTGGCCATAGCAGGAGGCAGGTTGTTTGCTGAAGGGCTGGAGAGCGGTACAATAATAAGTGTCTGCAGGCAACAGTGAAGCATGGTGGAGGTTCCTTGCAAGTTTGGGGCAGCATTTCTGCAAATACAGTAGTGTTGGAGATTTAGTCAGGACTAATGGTGTCCTCATTGCTGAGAAATACAGGCAGGCGTCTGATTGACCCCAAATGTATTCAGCAGAAGGACAACACCACCAAACATACAGCCAATATCATTAAGAACTATCTTTAGCATAGAGAAGAACAAGGAGTCCTGGAAGTGGTGGTCTGGCCCCACAAAGCCCTGATCTCAAAACTGAATCTGTCTGGGATTACACAAAAAGACAGAAGGATTTTGTTCCAACCTACCCGCCAAGTTCCATCAAAAACTGTGTCCAAGTGTGTACCTAGAAGAATTGATAGGCAAAGGGTGGTCACATGACTTCTATTTTTTTGTCTTTGTATACTTTACAATTACATACATTACAATTTCTTTTCACTCCACAAATGTGTGCTAGCATGACAATGTCCCTGTGCACAAAGTGAGGTTCCTGACATGATTTGCGAAGGCTGGAGTGAAAGAACTCCTGAACTCAATCCTTCTGAACACCAACTGCACCCCAGGCCTCCTCACAGACATCAGCGTCTGACCTAACTTAACCTCTAACGGCCAAATGTGCACAAATCCCACAGACACACTCCAAAATCTAATGTACAGCCTTCCCAGAAGAGTGGAGGTTATTATAACAGTAAATGTGAACTAAATCAGTAATGGTCAAATAGCGTGATGGCAAGTGGTCCACAAACATCTCATAAAGAAGACATGTCAATAAAATACAGAGCATCATGTCATCCAATGCACATTACACAGATTTCTTACTCAAAGCTTACAGCACTGTCAACATAAAAAACAGATCTAATAATAATCAGGGAATTGTGTCAAAGCACTTTTTGTGCATGCAGACATCCAAATACAAATTGCCATAATAGAAGCAATAAGGTGTTGACACTATGGTTTTGTGAAATATCAGTGCACTTAGCAAAGGATGGAGCAATTCCTTACAAAAGCTTTTAATTTGAGGTGGTCAGATACGACGGCTGGATGGCAAACAAGACTATACTGTAGCACCCAGTGTTGTCACATTACTGTGTATAATTTACACACACTATAGAACAACAAAGTGTACATGTGAATTTACTAGCCTCTGTTGGGTATAAGCCTTCTGGAAGCTGATGACCCTTTCATGCTCCCCTCTGGACCACTGAATTCTGGGTAACTTATTACCCTTCATCCGTACACCACATTCCCCGCCAGCAGTTCCAGGTCAGCTATGACATTATGTCTACAACTGAGACAGCCTGTTCACACAAACCTTTCCCACATTCCCACTCTCGTGTGTTTGGAGATCTCAATCAGGGCACACAGATAATCAATGTTAGCAATATAATTAAAATAAAAATAAATAAATAAATAAATAAATGTAAGTAAAGATTTTCTGATACACCACATTACATGTTCTCAGCACCTTAAAGTGGTTAATGGTGGGGGGTTTTTTTGGCATCCTTGACCTCCCTTTGACATCAACAGCATTACTGTTATTTACAGCTGGAAGCAATATTAATGTAGAATTTTATTCTGTCAGGTTCAAACTATTCACTGTAAATTAAGCAGCCTAAACTAGATTCCTAGTTCTTTTCATGCTTGTTTTCCTGCAAGTCATTTACATTTGCTCCACAAGGTCTTTCTGCTCAGATGACCAATAACATATTTACACACACAACCACAGTACCCATGAGATTAGTGTCTGAAATAGATCCTGCAGTGTTCCGTCACAGCAAGCCCTTAAAAAGGATGTCGTATTGCTCTCCTATCACGCTTACATGTCAGTTCGGGGAACTAAACTTAGCTTGGGTGCCAGAGTGTATTTTTCTGCAGTGCTCTCACTTTAGGTGTCATCCTGAGTGATCTCATGAGTCTATCTTTATTTCCTTTAGACAATATTAGCATTAGATTTTACATGCTAGTTCATACTATGGATTTTGTAGGACTAAGCCGCTAAAAGATTTGACAAATGGATAGGTTTTAACTGCATACTTCTTGCGTACTTGGGCTTTAGGGTTTAGACTCACACTTATTATGGCTGTGCAATGTAATGGTAAAAGCCAGAAGGGTGTTTTAAACAAAACAGTGTTCCACAGTCTACAGGGCGGATTCATTCTTCATGGTGTGTGTGAGGCCCAGGAAAGACCACATGTAAAGGAGCTCAGCTAGGTATGTCTTTGTGCAAACATTTACAAGATAATTCAGCTTGGTGTACAGTGCAACTCAGTAACTGCTGGTCAGGAGGATGCTTTTGACCAAAAGTGTTTTTTTTTTGTTTTTTTTTTTAAATCATCTTCAATTCAATTTTACTTGTAGAGCACTTTTGACATTGTCTCAAAGCAGCTTTACAGAACATAAGAAATTCAGATTTGATTTCTTCTCATCAAACTAAACAGGAGACCCGCTACATTTTGACAGCTTTTCATACCAGATGTGTTAGGGTGTCCTTCAGAAACAAAAACACATCTAAATGGATCAGTTACACAGAGCTAAATCAGGGACTAAATCAGATGTGTATAAGATAGCTTGTGCGTCGATGACGAAAAACAAAGTAAAAACAGAAGTAGCGTCATTTCTTTAACATGTCTTTCTACTTTCCTAGACCTGTGCTAATCCTGACAGGGAGACTGTTTGATACCATAGAAACAAGTTAAACAAAATTTTGCAAACCCCAGCCTGACCAATAATTTAGGTTTCATAGAGAAATAGAAAGCCTGGTAATTCTACTATGACATTTTTTTTTTCACTTAAAGCTTGACACATGGAGTATGCAATTACTGGAGCTAAGCATAATCTGCTGGACAACAATTACCCAGGAGACATCATGCATAGACATCATGCATACTGTAGGTGACAACCTCTGGATATTTTTTTCTTATATGTGATTGTAGACACCAACCTTGGATTAGGACAGTAATAGGAGCAATAAGGTGTTGAGACTGTGGTCAGACAGAAAAATTGTGTCATTTCGTGCCACTAATACTCTGAGTGGACTGGTGTCTCTGTTGGTGCTTCAAAAGCAGTATTCATCCGTAAAGCAAAAAGAATACTGAAAGGGTCTGTGTTCTTTATACTCATCCAACAGATCACTGCTAACTGCTTTTGTTCCTACTGAAACCCTGCTCAGTAAGACTTAACTGAGAAAACACACAATGTGCATTTGCTTACCATGGACAAAATGCACAGGTTTCTAAAATGTAATAACTGCATGCACAAATAGTGGAGGAGGAAAAAATTCACATCCATCCAATGCCATGTTACTGGCTATATTTAGACCCATAGGATACTTTTAGGAACTTTGTGAGTGAGAACACTGAAGTAAATATAAGCCTTCGATTAAAGGAACTGTTAAAGCAAAATCTCAGCTCTACTGCATTTGTCTTTGCCATCATTATAGTACACACAGACACAAGGCACTTTATGAAACGGCCTTTATAGAGGCCCTGTCTCCAAGCCCCATTTTAGGGTTTCAGCTGGTCATTTATTTCTGACGAACCGCATCAGATAAAAACATGCCATATGCTATACAAAGTCAAACCCTTTATACCAGAGACATAATACAGTTTCTCCACACAAATAAGCACTTCACCCATCTCCTGAAGTCTTATCAGCTAGGATCAGTCTAGAATAGACACAATATTTAAATAACTAAGAACTACTTTCTTCTCAAAATGTGTGCAGATGCTCCTGGCCTTCAGCATTCTGGGAGAATAGCACAGGCAGGAATGTAATGTTCCAGACACCCAAACAGTGCAGTGATCCCGCCAAGATGCATACTTGAGATGAGTGACTTCATACAGACGCAGCAGCACGCTCTGTGTATGCAAAACACACAGCCATGGCAACCAAAGTGACGTCAGGCACATGATATGAACCCCTCTCCATGACCCGCAGCATTTTATTTGCCTTAAGAGTCAGGAATGAGCTCACCGTAAGCGCTCCATTACATCAGAGAAGCTGAAAAGCAAGCGTTAACTAATCAAATGTCACAGTGTGACTGAGTAGAGCAGCGCGGTCCTGTTCCTCTTACAAGGCTTCTGAAATGTTATGTCTAGAGATAAAGTTTCCGCTGCATGTGTGAGAGAGAAGTGGACAACATGTTTAGAGACAAGCTCAAGTACAAAGTATGAGTGTTTAGATAGCAGCTTTTCAACAGAGGAACAAGGTTTCAGGAAGGAAATAGTCAGGGGTTGCAAAAACAGCTACAGTATGAATTCAACTGACAAATAATAGCAATAGGCAGAAAGAGATGAAGAGCCTGAAAATCTAATATATATAGTATTTCTATATATCAAAGCTTGAGAGTCAAATTATTGAGGGTGAGCAATGCATTAGATTACAGGGCCAAATCAATGGCACTGTATACAAAGAAAGATGCTAAGCAAATGCCGATCTATGCATCATATATAATGCATATATATATAATGCATATATATATATATATATATATATATAATATATGCATATATATATAATGCATATATATATATATATAATATATATATAATATATATATATATATATAATATATATATATATATATATATATATATATATATATATATATATATATATATATATATATATATAAAAAAATAATCAAAAGCTGATGGAGTTGTTTTTTATTTGCCAATTTGTCTCATCATTGAAAATGCAGAAGTGGCTTTGCCCTGATACCAGACACCCCTAGTGCTAATGTACTTTCCTACAGTATAACTATTGCAGTGATCTGTTCCAAATGAAGTCCATCTTAAATAATTAGAACAGATTTACTCACTCATGACTTAACTTTAATAAGACATTTTATGAAGCACAAAATTACTGGATAACTTTACATGCATCCTTTTTATTATCTAAAGCAAGAAGTTTGAAAGAAAAGAAAAAAAAAAAAAAAAAAAAAGGCTCATTCATAATAAACTTTATTATATATTCAACAGTATGTACAACACTTAATACAAAGAGAATGATGGTCTGCAGGCAGGACTGAAAAATGAACATCACCCAGCAAGCTGGATGCCAGACAGGAAACAATATTTGAACGTCTAAAACGAGATTATGCGGTAAACTGAGAAAGGGCTGGGCAAAGAAACTTGAACGTTTCCTCATCAGCATATTGAATTTGTCCCATTGACACCAGGGGGTTCAATGGTTAGCTCATGGGCAAGGCACAGTACAGTAGTGTCACATGACGTATGCACTTTAACTCACACTTCTGGACCATTACCCCTTCTAACTTCAGCACTGACTGAGTTTAAAACAGCATTTTTCACAAATACGGTGAAATTAAAGGTTGGGTGCAACTACAAAGTAACTGATCATTAAAAGAAAGAGGACCAACAGCCAAACAGCCTGCTGCTTTCACTATTGTTCATGAATGTTGCAGAGTTTCACAGTGATGCCATCCTTTTCATTAAAAAAAAAAAAAAAAAACTAAATTTTTTAGTATATAATCATGGCTCTTTCTCTAAACACAGTTCCCACAGACAGGCACTTCAGATATTACAGTGTTCACCGAGGCATGTTGGCTGTGGGAGCAACAAGGCAGGCCATTAGAACATGCTAGCCATGTAAATGTCGTGCAAGTGCTAGCCTTTCAGCCTCCATTAAAGACACAGAGGTCAAATCACGTTTCCCCAAGCCAGACAGCTAGGGCTGCTAGAGCTAACGCCAGGCTATATTTAACACGCCAAGAGGAAAGGGGGAAAGCCGTTGCCACGCACTCGGTCTGCTACAATGAGTCAACTTATATTTGCATCCTGCTGAAAAAAAAAAAAAAACCCTCTTTCTTGAACCAAGTATTCAGCTGCATCTCTCCTGCCAAATTCTGAGAGGGAAAGAAAGGAGTATGAGATTAAAAACATTAAAAACAGCTCTAGAAATTCATGCGCAACTCAAGGTTTGCTGGTACATCATAGATGCCCAAGTAGACCAATTAGTATTCAACATCCAGCATTCAAAACACTAAAACCTGTCAGGCACGTCTCCATATGATTCTACTTAAAGTCTGGAGGAATGACAGAAAAAGGAAACTGCAAAAAGAGGCAACCATCATTTCAAACAGCTGAGGTTTCAAACTTGCTGCACTTGTCAACGTAGCCATGTACTGTAGACGCGTTGCTTTTTTCTGGGACAGCTGGTGTCGTGGGGTACAGTGCGTCTCTCATTGTGTTCTGTCAATGACATGACTGAAGCAAGCCACAAAAGCAAGGGTTTTAAAAAGACCGTAAACACTTCAAATGTGAGACCAAAGTGTCCTTGGTGTAAAAACAGTAAAGGTCCCAAAGTACCAAAATCCAAAAGTGAGGAGAAAAGCAGTTAAGAAAACGAGTCTGTCAGAGAAAAAAAACCGCATCCCAGAGAGAATAACTGATCTGCCTTACAATAAGTAAAGGCACTCCTATCATCATTGATAGAGCAGGTAGTTCTTGAGAGCGGCGGGTAAAGGAAGTCCATGTATTTCAGCCAGTCGCTCCCGACCCAATGCTAATCTCACTGAACGTCTGCACAGGTCCATGAGAGGCAAGGGCTCAGCTGCAGGGACAAGAAACAAAAACAGACGGTTAGAAACCAAAACACACAAAAGCCACACAATAAGAACAAATTCCCCCAAAACAAGGCTTTCAGACTGTTTCCGCTACATCATCTGTGTTTCATCTTGGTTCTCATTGTACCACCTGCTACATGACGCTTACTTCATAACATCACAAACTGCACTCTAGAGACAGAAACATTATATATAAGCAGCAGCACGTTTAGGCTTTCGTCCAATTCACACTGGGCTGAAGGAAACATTACAAATGCTATGACACAGGGCCCGGATTCGCTGTAAGCCAAGGCCGGTGACTCCAAAGGCTGAGTAATGCACTGGCTGTGTGCTCTCAGCCAACTAATCTCAAGGGAGAGGAGGAAAAACACATGAACACCTGCATCCTGAGCTGATGTAGGAACATTTTAATGATGGACTGATTTCAGGAAGATGCTTTTAATACAGCCTTAATGTGCCATATCACGTCGACTCACTCGATCCCCTGAAAGGAAGTCCTTTAAGAACCTTCTCACTGTCTGAGGATGCACAAAGCACCAGTGTGATGGACTGGAGTTTGATTAGGCAGGATGCAATTGGTGGTCAGGAGACCGTTTCCTTTGTGTTTATGGGAGAGTGCTAAGAACTAGCTAGACTGCTCAGACTTACTCAGCTGCGGCTCACCTTTTTGGACTGTACTGAGTTGACATCATTTAAGTGTTATGGACCAGAACTTGACTGAGCACAAGTTCAGTCAACCTTTTTGTACAGAAGGACATTTAGTGGAAAACTAGGAAGCATATTAGTAATGTATACAAATTCAAACTTAACCCTAAATCCCTACATTTAAAGCCTATTTTACTACAATACATACACCAAAGCACATAACCAAAGGTTTAGCTAAGCTCAGGCTGTAGGACTTGACAGACTCACTCCATACACAATTTTTACTCATTAACCAACTTGACCAAATTTATTTATTTATTTTTTTGGATGTTGGGTGGGACACCATAGTTTTTTTACCAATTCAGTTAACTTTCAGGTAATTTCACCAGCTCACAAGGTTGGTTAACTGCTAAAGCACTGAAGACAAGTTCAGTGCATGGTGCTTTATTACTAATATTTCTTCATTACAAACTACATTCTACATTGCAGCTCTTATAAACGAGAAACAAGTCCTAGCACATAAAATGTTTCTCTGTTCCTGTCAAGCTAGTAAGCAATTTATTTATACACACATTGGGTGTGGAATATTTTTTCAAAAGAGCTGTATGTGTCATCAGGTAAAGTCACGTTACAGAAGCATCCGAAACCAGTGGATGTATTACGGAAATAAAAGAACCATGAGATCTGCCTTAGTATGAATTTTGTATGTAGCAGTTTTGCCAAAGGCATAAAAGAAATGGCCTTGAGCATAATTTTGAATATCATAAAATTACGAGTCATTGCTTATCAATAAGGACAATGACCGAATGAGAAACATGACGGGCTACAAGCTAGGTACAAAAAACTAATCGTTAAAGAAGGATAAAGAACAATTTGGAAGTAAAACACCAAAGTGCGGGGGGGAAAAACAACTTTCTAGATATTTGCATGAATTAACAGTAGTCAAATTTAAGTACTCTTTCAAAACAAGTTACCACAGACTGACACCCACAGAAACCATTTCAAGATTTAACAAACCAGAAAACCGACAAAGAAGTGCAACAATACATCTGAACAGTAATCACATATGTAGTACTTACGATCGAGTCCATTGATGTACCGGATTCTGATTTCACAGTGCCCCCAAACTGCACTTACTACAGGGTACAGTTTTCTGCCCTTCAGTCCTCTGAAAGCCACCCCCAAATACTGTCCATCTACAATGAAACTTAAAGTGCCCTCATCCATGTCCAACACCACCAGAAATGAATCTGGGACAATAAAAGTCTCGTCTGTCTCCAAGAAGGCTGGGTAGGTATTGCTGGGCAAATTTTTGCCATCGTGGTAGAGTTTGTTTCGGCCCAGGTCCCAGCCCCAGGACTCATTGTTGTTGCCGACAAGCGCGGTGTATCCGACTGAGTGCAGAGGAGCCTCCCCAGTGGCCACACCCACTACAGCATGAGTGCCACGCTGACGCATGGCCCAGGAGATCTCCCAGACATGAAGGCCACGGGTGTAGCCGACACGACCACGTATGGCGTCTGTACTCTGTGCCACTGGGTGCCGATGGAAAATAAGCTTGTTGTCCTCCTTGACAAAGATGTTAAGTGAGCGGTCATCATTGTTCCACGAGTGCTGCACCTGTAACTGGGAGGAGGCCGGCGGCATGTCCAGTAACATGTCCAATCGTGGTGGTTTGCTGTATTCCAAGGCCTGCAGCTGAAGTTTGAGTGGCCGGCTCGTGGGATCCCGCATATCCACGGTCTTTATGCCCCCTGGAACCTTCTGCCCCATGCTCTGGTTGGTTTGGATAGTACCTCGGGTCTCCCTACCTCCTCAAAACCCAGCAAGGAATGGCAAACAGCAAAGATGACTGGGGTTCAGCTCCTTTAATTCAGCCCTGCCACAGAGTGGTGATGCTTCTGGATTAAGGGGCACCACAAGAAGGTGCCAATTACCCCACCTGTAATATACAAGAAAGAAGGCAAACATTACTGAAATTCGCATGTTTCTGCACAGCAGTCTCAAAAGTATTTGGGATTTTACAAAAGGTGTTTGGATTCTATATCTGACTACAGAGAAGTTACTGGATTATTTACACTCCTCTGAGATGAGGAGGAGGAAGAAGAAGAAAAAAAAAAAAAAAAAATCAATGTAACCATAGAAAATCCTGCTCTTCAATCCTGCCATGTCCTCCTTGTTAGTATTATACTACAGTTAATGCATCTGGGGGATTACTCACTGTTACATTACATCATATGATGCGGCAGTGCATACAAATCACTACTGCTTACCACATTCAGCGTAGTCGCCACATTTTTTTAAAGTAGGAAATAAGGGGGAGAGAAAAGGCAAGCCATTTCCTCTTTCAGGCTTGTCTAGGCAGAAGATAACAGGAAAAGCAATAACATGTCTGGCTTTAAAAATATATAATATGCAGCTGTGTTGTTTTCAGGAAAAGCTGCAAGCAGCAATATACTGTCTGGTTCCCAGACAGGCCATAGCAGAAAAAGATGACAAAACCTCATTATTCAGGGAGTCTACATTTACCAGTGCAGGCTGTGATATCTTTGTCCACAGTCCTGTTCTCTCCCTTTCTTAATATAGTTAGATATGCACATGCACACACGCAGCAATGGCAGAATACAGTCACAATGCATAACAGTTCTATGTTAAAGCAATGACATAAAAAGAACCAAGACCATCGTGTTAAATAGTGGACCGCTCAAGGGGCCAAGTCCTAATTGAATTGTAGACAAGAGTTCATTGAGAAGAGTCTTGGTCCTTGTTCTGATACAAGTAAACAACCATTTAAATGGGTCATGCCTATCCAGTGATGGCCTGGCCAAGGGAGAGAAAAACATAACAAAAAACAAGTGAGTGTGTGGCGAATTTGCAAGTACAGACAATGGTGTTTTTTAATGGTTGTCCAACCTTTAAAAAGTAAGAAACATGTTAATTTGCAACTCGAGATTTTAAACATTTCCTTCTACTACAGCTAAATAGGAACGTACAACAAAAAACGTCCATCAAATATCATGAGGTATAAAACAATTCTGAAATAAGATTCCCCCAAGAAAACAAAGAAGAACTGTGGCCAAGGAGCTCATTTGAGTGGAAGAGCATGACACATGGAAGTGACACCATGCTGTTATGTCAATCCGGCAGGTTTATTTTGGTACCTGAGGGCTGCAGCTCTCAGTGTCCTGGTTCGTAATGTGGGGAACCAATTGATATGCACAAGACACTATGTGGATTTGCAGGGTCTGAGGGAACACTGGCAGCTTCTGTCTTAACCACCAAGACCAGCTTTTAATGCTGATGCTAATATGGGCTTTCCTGGACCCAAATTAGAGTGACAAGCCAAATTGGTGCCACTTTGCTCTATAAAGCAGTCTATTGGCCATGCCTTTAATAGAGTAATGGAAGAGAAGACCAACAGAGGAAAGAATTGGAGTGGAGGAAGAATGCAAAGCCAAATCAACCCAAATTGTTCCAAATTAACAGCAGTTGTAATGTGCTGTCTTTCCAACAGTGCAGCTGAAACAGGGAAAGGTTGTAGTCAAACACTCAAGGCATCTTACAGGTAACTGTGATTGCAAGACTGGGAGGGTAGACGGCAAATCCGGATGTAAACAAAAAAATGTCCCAACTGGACAGACATGGTCAAGTGGCAAGCAAACAGCACATTTCCTTGAGTATGAGTCTCTTTGCTCTGTGGCCTAAACAAGTTTCTTTTACAGTTACAAGCTATCTTCAATCTACTTCAAAAAAATGCTTAGCAAAGCAGCATTTCAGTTACAGTCTAGCAACTATTGTCTAACTTCAGTTTCCGCAAATGAGCAAGTGACTGCAGCAGATGCAAAAATAGTAATAGCACAAGCAAAATCAAAGGTTTTTGGAACGATCAAACAAAATATGAGTCCCTCATTTGGAGTTCCAAAAGAAGCAAGAGCTGGGTGTATTTCCCTCCAATCAGTGTAAAGCACACCCATCAGACAGTCTGAGCGAGGTGGTCTCATTCTGCTTACAAGTGAATGTAGCCATAAAGTGATTTGACTCTGAATCAATCCATTGAAGGAAGTGAAACAAACTTTCCATGCATTTTGGGTAGAGTGCAGATGCAACTTGTTAGATTATCTTTGGTTCAGTTGTGTTCTGGATCTTTGAAGCATTGAAAGAACGGAAAAAAAATAAATTAAAAATAATAAATTAATTAAATGAATGAATAAATAAATAAATTAAATAAATAAACACACACACACCACATTTGGTGTCAGTCACAAAATAAAGTTATTTATTCATATATTTAGCACCAGCTCTGTTTTGTCCATGCTTAGGCAATCTTTATGAATTGGCAACAGTCTGTTTTCTTTTCTCAGTAACTATACTTATGACCAATGATCCTTCAGACATGCAGACCCCTAAACCAACTTTTTGTTTATTTTATTTAAATATATTCCAAGTAGCCAATGAACCAAACTATGAATATTAGTGTTTGAGACTAACAGGGATCTTAGGCGTGTTCGTGCATTTTTTTATTTTCATGTGCGAGTTCACTGCACTGCATAATCCGATTTGTATGTAAGCATGTTGAGCAATTCCACCAGTGCATCAAGTTTTGCTGACTCACTTCCTTATAGGTCTCACATCTATCTGCCCGAATCACTTAGTCTAAACATAGGCTTCATGTAAGAAGCATTCTCTGAACTGTACTCAATCCGAGTTGCTGGAATAGCTTTGCTTTGAACAACAAAAATTTACTGCTCAAGGTGAACTGGTGTGCTCCAACACACCAGTCAAACTAGTTTTATTCATGTTCACAGTGAAAGCACGTCAGTTTTATGAGTCTTTACAGAATCTATTCATAACCACCTTATGCTAAACTAGAACATTTTCTAGTAAATCCTAGAACAAAGGCCTGGCACATCTGCACAGTTTCACAGCTGTATTTAAAGAGAGCATCTATTTTTGATTAGCTATACAGCAGCCTGGTGAGTGTCTGAACAATAGCTGACATTTAACCCAGTTTGAATAAAAGCTTTGCTTTTGAAATGGTCTCCTGTTTTAGAAAGGGACAGCCTCCTAGACCTAAGCATGCCTGGACAGTGACCAAAAAAAAAAATAGGTGTTTGTTAAACTGGGGAAAAAAGACGAGCATGAAATTCGAGCATGCTTTTTGAAGAAGCCGATTCCTTTCACTGAACTTCAGATGAACTTGAATAACAATTCAGTCACATGCCAGCATACTCACTGGGGTGCACAGCTGCCTACATAGCAGTTGTGTGAAACACACACACACACAAACGAGATGAGCCCAACCGCTCCGAAACAGTGACGTCAAATAACCCATGCCATCACACAGAGCTAACATGTGTCCACCGGTCAGATCAAAACTCTGAAGAGAGCACTCGCCTTTTAGCTATATGCTCAAAAAGTTCAAAATGGAGTTTGGACCTTTTCTGGGCTGGTCACAGAACACTCACCATCTCCACTAGACTTTTTATGTATCTAGATGAAGATGCACTAAAAATTTCAGACAAAAGCTCAATACTATAGTCATATCATCGTCTCGGATACTGTATTCATATGCCAAGTTTTCCCCATATTTGGTCTATTTTTCCTTGTACAACTTCCCAGTATATTGTACAATAAATACAACTTAATTATACTTCATCCTTACTATTCTTTTATTTTACATTCCATTTACATAATAAATTCAATTTTTAATTCTATTTCCATTTTTATTATAACCTTTATTTTACCAGGAAAGAAGCACATTGAGATTAAAAATCTCTTTTACAAGAGCATCCTGGCCAAGACCAACAGATGCAAGCACGTTTGAGTTTAACAAATAACATCCAACAATACATACACACACACGCACGCAAATCCATCAAATTTCAATAAAAAACTAATTAAAAACACCTACAGCCCGAAGTTTCATTCTCCAAATCATGTAAAAGTTTTTTAAAAAAATGTCCAACAGAACCAGTGTCCTCAGATTTAATGCACTTCGCAAACAATTCCAGGCAGAGGGAGCAGCAAATTTAAATGCCTTTTTTCCACATTCAGTACGTACCACTGGAACAGAAAGTAAAAATAATTCTTGTGACCTGAGGCTATAGCGACAAGCATACCTTTTACAGATGTATGTACAAAGATATGATGGCAGTAAACCCAGGATAGTTTTATATATAAAAACATGCCAGTGTTTTTGTCTTCTAATGGACAGCGCAGACCTGCCAACCCGAGCATACAACACACAGTGATGAGTGAGGGTTTTAAGATTTATTATAAACCTCAATGCACCATGATAAACAGTATCAATAGCATATATATATATATATATATATATATATATATATATATATATATATATATATATATATATATATATATATATATCTATCTATCTCTCTCTCTCTCTCATCACCGTAATCCAGTACGGACATAAAAGTCACTTCAACAAGCCTCTTTTTTGCCTCAAAGGAAAGACAGGATTTGATTCTAAAATAAAAACCCAATTTCACTTTCAATCTTTTCACCAGTTGCTCGACATGAGGGCCAAAGGAGAGAGCGTCATCAATTAAAATCCCCAGATACCTATACTGAGACACAAACTCAATTTCTGAACCTTGAGACATAGTAAAAGGCAGAATAACCTTCTTTGAGATTGGTTTGGATTTAGAAAACATGAATTTTGTTTTATCAACATTTAAAACTAATTTTAATTCAAACAAATTACGCTGAACAAGATCAAATGCAAACTGTAACTGCAAAAGAGCCTGATTGGGTGTGGATACAGAACTATAAATAACTATCATCTGCATAATAATGAAACTTTACATTATGGACATTATGATCAATATTATTTATATATATAGTAAATAGAAGTGTCCAAGTTTTATAGACACAAAAAAAAAGCATGTCAGTATGTCATACTTTGTACAACTGTGTGATATAACATGAATTTCAACGCATATGGAAAGTTAATTGCTTGAAAGTCAGATGGAGATTGTTATGATGCATTTTTATGAGTGTAAGTATTTTTTCTGCACATTACATTAAAAAAATAAATTAAATAAATCTGCTCTACCCTAAGAAAATGAATTTATTTATTTATTTTTAAAAGTAAATATTTCTACATACTTTTGCAATAGTAATTCTAGCTAGATCTTCAACACCAAATCCTGATACATCAGAAACATTTCATGGGGCTGTCCAAAGCAAGTTTGTTTTTTACAGTCCAGGTCAGCCCTGATGCGTGAAAGAATATTTTAGTGCGGTCCACATCAATAAAAGCGTATGCTTTGACTGGAATACGGGCGTTTGTTTCGTCTGTGTCCTCATCAGAGGATGATCATACAGAATCTCACTGTCTGGGAGAAATTTATTTGAAAGCATGATTTGTAGCTTTTGGATTTTTCCTCGGAGGAAGATAAAAAAAGTGAAGCGTTCACATGAGACTTCTCCGACTCATCACCTAAAATGAATAAAACACTGTGTACAAACAGCTCAACTGCACCGACTTGAGAGAATAGCAAAGAAACACGGAAGAGTTTTGCATGAAGTACAAGCATCAGTTCATAACATGTAAAAGACAGTAAAAACTGAATGAGTACTCATCAAAAAAAACACAGCTCAAAATGCTTTTATTGCCCACTTTAAAAAGAAAGACGCTCCCACCTTCCTATCTGAAATGCAGTTAACCGATTTCATCTATACTAAACATTGATGTTTTACTGATGATTTCCCTGAACACCATCTCATTTTTCTCCTTAATTTTCCAAAAGGCAGCATTAAAGATTTGCTTGAATCGATTTGGAAAATTGAATCATTTATTATTAAAATAGCCATGTGCCATATTGCTCACTCCTAATAAAAGCATGTACATACAATAATTGGGGTGTACAATGCATATAGCAATTTCTTTTGTATTTGTATACAAGCTAATTGCATTTCCTTTTATTCTGAAAAGGTCATGTTCAACAAGGTTAACAGTACATGGATGAACTTTCAAAATCTGCTCGTGATGCTCAGGAGCCAACTTTCTCAACCACAAAACTTGCAAAAAGCAACACCAGCTGCAAACCACAGAAGCACTGGCATAGAGTTGTTCAGCTTCATTTGAAGAGGGGGGGAGAGGAAAGTTTTAAAAAAAAAAAAAAAAAAACACACACACAAAAGAGCAAGCCCAAACCCGTAGCTATACACTCACAGGCAGTAATGAAGACACTACAAAGAAAATGGCATTTCAAAATCAACACGTTCAAGAACAAGCTTATAACGAATAATGACTAAAACCTACACTGTGGGATATGAAGACAAACCAGCATGCAGCTGTGTGAAAAATGGCTAAAGTGGAAGAGGAGAATACACATCATTCATGTGGCAAAGAGGACATCTGGGAACTTATTTTTGACCTGAGTGTTATAATAAAGACAGTGTAATAAAGTGTGGATTCGCAACTTAAGAGATCACTAACTTAAACACCCTACAATAAAATACCTCATTCCAAATAAGGTGGTGTGCTTCAACCTATATGTACTTCATTTAAATAAAGAATTCTATTAGAATAATGTAGTGAAGAAAATACCTGAATCACCATTTTAGCCATCATGACACCCTGAACAGCTTGAACAGCTAGGATTCCTCTACAAACATCACATCCAGATCTTTCTGAAACATTAATGGTTAGTGGCTTCCATTAATGGTTAGTGGTTTGCCATAGCAACAGATCTTATCACCTACCTCTAATCACCTCAGGTAAGTGTTATACACAGTTTACTAACAGGTGCTATAAAACAAGGCCAATGACTTGTAATAACCTTGGATGCTACTACAAATCGCAAAGGATGGAGCTGTAGTTCAATGCTGTCAGGGGAGAGAGAGGGAGAGAGTTTGAAAAAAATAAATAAATAAAAATAAATAAATAAAAAAAAAAAAAGGAGCCAGAGGAACTAAGCAGTCTACCTCATGACCTCCAGTGCAACAGTAGCGTAAAATTTTTACGTTATTTTTATGAAAGTGATGCCATTAAAGAATGGAAAATTCCCAGTACATCATAAGCTTGTGTAATAAAGAGTGATTACAAGTGAACAAATGTAACAGCAGTTAACTATTAACATCCTAGAACAGTTACATGGTTTTATGTACAAAATTCTTTTAATTTATTAAAATTCTTTTTTATATCCCTCTGGTCAATGATCCCACTAGATACATGGTACCTTCACTACAGGACATGTGCCTCACCCCCATCTGCTAGAACCTTTGCTCAAATTTGGAAACATAATGAGTGATAGTGACATGTCTAGCTCTTCAGACATGCTGTCTTAGTTGGGCAAAATCAGCAGTTTACCAAAAGAGCCATCCAAATCCAACTGCCACTGTGGCAGATACAAACAAACAGCCCATAAACATTACAGTACATTCTATATACGTAGAGCTAGAAAAAATTCCTGCAGGGAATCCCATACATTTTTTCCAGAGTTTTCCTGAAGCCTCAAGTCTATTCTATTAAATCACCATACAGCCTAAAGCAACAGAAGCAGATAAGCATAACCAGGACTGAAACTAATTTCCTAATAATTCTTACAACATATATGCAGATCCATGCTGAGATATAGTGGTGATGTGGTGTGTACTGTTACCAGTTGCTATCAATCAAGCTTCAACAGCAAGATTTGGCACATGCACAGGAAGCCTTAAGAATTTTACACGAGACACAGAACTACTCACATCGACATTTACTGAACTGCTGACATTTATGGTGGAAAAAATATTGTGAAATGGTGAAATGCGAAGACAACGCTTCAACCATCAAGCTTTAGGTTGTGCGTAATGTTGCATAAGCTAAAACTGAACTAAAAATTTGCACCCTATTTACAATGTTCATAAACGCTGATCTAGTACTCAATATCCAGCACTCTATAAATTTGCATTCAGTTCATCAAAAAGTACAAAACAGATCAAGTTCAAATTAAGTTGTTCATTTGGTGCAGTAAAAAGATTTAAAATCTCAAAATCTTTAATAGAACCACTTGACTGTGTGCGCATATAATAATTAATGCCATTTTCAAATTTAACAATTTACACATAACCCTGTTTATATCCAGCTTAAGCGAGGCACATTGTTTTGTCCGTTTTCTGTTTGTCCCTTTACAGGTTCTCTTCAGAACCTAGAAGAGTTTTTTGCTCAGTAGAGCAAAGAGTGCAGAGTGCCAAATATGTCCAGAGTCAGCGCTTCAAAACTGTGTTGCTTCAAAATATATTCTTCTAGCCCTTCATTCCAACACAAACTAGTTAATACCTCGTATCAGCAATAATACAAACCTTAGTCTAATATCAAACGCTAAGTGTTTGCCGATACGGTAAAATGATATTATATAAATATTAAATCTGACCCCCAACGTTAGGAAACCACCATTAAATAATTACATATAAAAACTGCACACATTTACAGTAGAACATGAATCATTAGCTCGGACTTATTAAGCAGAAATACTCTGAATCCTCATATACAAATGGAAGGGGATGGTACTGTTCAATAAACAGTATTGAAATCACCACTCATTTGATGAAGCAGAACTACTTGATTAATGACACTTTGATAATCACTAAATAAAAAAAGGAAACAGTTGTGAAATTTCATGCTGTTTCAGTTTCGCATAGGTGGCTGATGTGCTGCAAAATCAAGAAAACGAGTGTCTATATACTACCTAAATATCTACAACAGTTGTCAGGTCCACAGTTTAGCACAGAATCTTATCTTAGGTTTTGTGCTGGACTTTTGCAAACAATTCATTATTTTTATCGATGTTTTGCAAGACAAATAATTAAGCTGAAGCCAACAATATGATCAACACACTATTTTAATGAACAGTATTAAGGAATTGTGGATCAAACACCGACATAATTCCATTAGTAAAAACTCCACTGTGCTACCGAGTCTGTAGCATTTCTGAGGTAGTACATCATGATAGTAGCCATGACAATAATTCTGAACAGCTTGTATGTTCTCTGTGCAAGCTAAACAAACAGACTGGTAAAAGCCATTGTGTCTCATGGAGCAAACTTCAGACCGAACAGCGATCATTACAGTTACAGCACCACAGTGCACTAAATCATAGTGAAGGACATTTTGTTTTAACCTGCATAAACTAATTTAGTCACAAGCACCTGAGCAGGGAACTTGTCAAACCCAATAAATGCAAAATTAGCATCATAAACTACTCTTAATTTATGACTGATCGTTGTGAATTAGCCGTTTTTTACTAATAAGAACATAAAAATAAACCATGTTAGGACCTTGATGAAAGACAGTTTGGGGAAGATTTTTCTGATTTATCTAGAATGCAATATATACGATTACTTTATAATTCTAAAATATTTGACGATTCAGAGTCGAGAACAGATTTTACCACTGTAGTGTTTTTACTGACCAATGGGCACACACGTATACTCAGTTTACTATAGATTCACATTCAAGGGATTAAAAAAATAAAGAAAAAAAAAGGTTGCTTTCCAAATGCTGCTGTCAAATCTGATACGTGCATCACGCAGAAAAGTCATGTTACCACATGGTGATCATGGAACCTTTTTTACCTTCATTAAAGTGAAAGATGCATCGGTTACATCTGTCCTCAGAGTCTGTGGGTCACGTTCCCGCAAAGCCTGTGGTATTGTGTATTCATGACAGACTTCACATACCTCACCACACAATTCCACGGTATTAGACTCAGAGGATCAACACTCATTAAAATGTGGACTAAACATTGGACAAAGTCTGCATACTATTTAAACACACAGGATTCCACCATACACAGTCAAGCAGTTCAGGCTACAGGCACATGTGACTGCACTAGAGCTCAAATCAGCTTAGTAGAAGATCAACACTCAATAGGCCTCAGTGCATCTTGAATACCGAACCCTAAAATCTTGTTAGCCTAATGGGTTTTCACCAATTTAATCCAGTTACATAACTCAAAGCCAGGCCAAAAACAGGCCCAACACTGAGAACAATCAGAAACTGAAACCTTGTGGACATAGTAAAAGTACCATGACCAAACCTTTCCTGCTCCTCCACACATACAAAGCTCAGAAATATAAAGCCCAGGATATGCACTTCAGAAATAATTGTAAAAGTTGCAGCAGCACTATGCATAAAAATACGCAAGACCTTCATTTAATGTTCACATTAAATATTCAATTAAAGACTGCTGTGGGAAAATCCAAGGAGCTTGGTAGCTTCTGAAATACTCCGATACCCATGACACGGGGGGATTCATAGAGCTCACAAACAAATTTTTACACCACCCCAATAAGGTCAAAAGATCACAGGAAAAATTTCAGGTTACAGCAGCCAACAGAATTTTTTTGAATGCACTGTAAATAGTTTCAGAAATGGCATCAACAGGACCCACTAATCATCACACTGATCATGCCTAACGCTGCACAAGCAGTTTTCTAAATTAGCACTAATATAGTAAATGCCCTGCCACAAACTGAAATTTGATTTCAGAGTAAGAGCCTTTTATGGCCGACCAGTTAGTGAAATATAAACAATAACCCACATTAAGATTCTAAGATAAGTACTGATTATAACTGAATAAGATTATCTATTATGCACCATGTGTTAATGTATTAATGATCACACTATTGTGTTACGCAGTGCTGCCATTGCAGTCACATGTATAAATCCTGAATGCTCATATTTTCATTACGTATGAATCTGGATAAAAGTAAAATGTTCCTATAGAAATATAATGGCCAAAAAAAAGTAACTTGATTTTAATTTTAGGTTACATGCCATGAACTGGGACAAAGCTAGTTTCATTTTAAAAAAAAAAAAAAAAAAAAAAAAAAAAAAAAGTATGCATTCTTTTACAAACTGTGAAACCATACCAAAAGGTACCATTTTATTAACCAATTCAGACTTTCAACAAATACTATATAATACAGCAATTAGGTCCTGTCCACTAATTTGTTCCATGGGTGATTATATTTAGTATAATTTCACTTGGATGTTTTACTGTGTGCATCGCTCTGTTCAGATACCAAAGTAGCATCAGTTATATCGGTGGACATGGCAAACAATACATTTGTCATGAACATAATTCTGACTTAAAGCATTACAATTCATCACATGAAGAATAAAAGGAAGAAGAGAAGCCAATTCTACCTTTAATTGAAATGTACTAATAAACGTAAACTAGATATTCAGGTAGATGTGCTATAAACTGAGTGTGGCTTCTTTGAGATGTTACCGGGCATCATTACGATCATACTAACAATCACACAATTATACTTTATCTGCATGTGCCTATGGTTATTACTCACAATACTACCATAATGTTTTGTAATGAATCAAGGCGTGCCACAATACTCTCTTGAAATGCATGTTTCCAGGAGTGTGATGAAGTGTCAGCAGGAGTACATGTCACTGGTGTTGTTCTTTAAGGCCAACAGGTTAGATGACTTGATTCAGACAATCAGTTTGCAGAAGGCAGCGCAAACAGTGTCTTGCTAATATTCAACATAATAAAAGCCTTAACACAGGCTGCGGTATATTTGTTTTATATACAAAAATAAATAACCTTGTATAACCTCTTATGGACCATATGTCTTTCAGGGTTGCAAACCTGTGTTATCACAAGCAAGAATAAAGGCCCTCATCTTGTCATGTCCATAGATAGTGGTGATTTTTAGTTAACCTAAAAGAATAAAATCAACTGACAACTCTGAAAACACATTGGCACATACACACACACACACACACACACCTCAAGGGTCTCTGGGTGCTTAAAGTGGGTTTCTAGTTACTCTTAGAAAAACATTTCAACGGGAAACTACTTTTGTAGGTTTTTGTATAGAACCTTTAACACGTTTCTGCAAAGTGACAGACTGAAAAGCCCTTTATGTTACCGGAGGTGAAGTATTAACCCCTATAGTGTAGAAGCTGTTGTGTGTATGTGTGTGTTTGTGGCAACAGGTTCTGGTAGAAGCCAAAAGCTCAGTTTGAGACAGAATAACTCAGTTCCCAGTCCCACAGACAAAACGAAAGCGAAGTGTGTAACCGGTATTTTCGTTTAAGGCGTGTTTAAGACCCATGGCAAACAAACAGTGTGTGTTCAATGTTACATAACAGTGCTGCACTAACACACACATATGCCATATGTCCTTTGGGTTGGTACTAGTTCAAAGTAATATTGATTATAAATTGATTATTGATACAAGTTGATTAAATCAGGTGACGGCCGTGTGTTGGAAACGTGTCGTGTCCAAAACACACTTCCTCAAAAATACATTTAGGCTCGTATTTATTCATTAAGCGAGCAGGTGAGATGTTTATCACTGAAAAGGTGACGTTCATGAGCACCACAAGTTGCGTTCGTGCAGAGTTCATAAGCACCACAAGTTGCGCTCCCTAATAAACGCGCTACCTGTCCTACAGCAGGGAAGCTAGCTAATGAAACAAAGACGTTACCATGACAAAAGGTGTCGGTTTTATACAGTTTAAAAGAATCCAGAATCAGATTTACTTAATATTCCCCTCACTGCTCATGTCTCAGGTGTTATTATAACAGAATCGCCGGTGAACAAACCGCCTCGATTACAGGAAGTGTTCATGTCGTGTATTCGGCTTCATTGTTTATATTTACAGACAAACCTGTAACAATGTGACGTTATATGGTTATAAGGAGCACGGTTTAATATTATGTATTAACATTAACACACTTGCTTGGATGTTATATGACCTATGGAACGTTTGGCTACACAAACACATCCCAGTTCAACAAAAGCATTGCAATTTGTGTACTCTCTCTCTCTCTCTCTCTCTCACACACACACACACATACACACACACACACACACACACACACACACACACACACACTCTCTCTCTCTCTCTCTCTCTCTCTCTCTCTCTCTCACACACTCTCTCTTACCTGCAGCTGATGTGGCCTACATACAAAAACAAAACAAAAGCCTCGTCGCGTTACAGAGGCTTCTTTTAAAGTGTATTCCTGTGCAAACCCATGCCTGTCCACCCTGTTCCTCAGCTCTGCTTTTTTTTAATCAGGACTTGTATTAGGGTTATATGATGGCTGCTACAACCAGAGATACAGCCCTTAAGGTCACGTGGTCAAATAGCTCCCAGCTGCTAAGCCCCGCCCACCCAGCTGCGTTAAATCGACGGCTGCGTCCCAATTCGCTAGTGCATCACTTAGTAGTGTTCTAAATATTCGTGTTTTTGTACTAAATCATGTGTCGTTTGTGCACAATAACGCACTTAATGCGTATACAAGTACTTCACGCCGCTATAGAATGCCGTATGTGTGTTAGGTCGCAGATTATTGTAATGAAATAATTTGAAGTGCACTAGGATGCGGATCAGGACAAGGTATTTTTATATTCTGAACACGCTATAACGAGTTCTTCTGAACGCGTCAACCGGTAGATCAGGTAATAAACGCTCGTCAGAGATGCGTCCTAACAATATCAACCTATAAACAAAACAACGTAGGTTAAACCGTGAGAAAAATAAAGGTACTCAACGAATTATTCCTATATTTTAAAAAGAGTAGCTACAAATGTAAATTCTAATCATGTCAGTAATCCCTAAGGAAAAATGTAAACATAGGGAAAAATGTAAACATTTTAAATACCCCTGAAGGAAACACCACCATCAGCTAGGGGCAATTTGTCCAATGTCCAGTCTTTATATATTTTAAGGTAACATTTTTAATCAAAAAGCTAGTCACTAATATTACTTATAATAAAATGACACTTTATTTTCTTTATTTCCTGGAGTGCATGGATGAAGTAGTGTTTTCTAGCCCCAAATGTTTACTTAAAGCAAACAATAGGACTGTGGGCTACTGAGTTACAGGTGTATCTAATCACATCCGTTTTCATGATGACTACTTTACCACTTCTGCCCACCTGTTTTCAAGCCCCCCTTGTGTTGACTCACAGCATTTCCCTGCATGCAGTGGCTGCTTTCCATAATGATTCAACAGGCAGCCAGGTTCATTACAACAGTCTAAACCGTCTGGAGTGTTTGCTGAACTCATCCTCAAACCTTTCACAAGACTGCCACACCTTCCTGGCTAAAGCCTGTTGTTTGCAACTGTCTCATTTTCTGGAAGAACTAAAATGAGACCTTGTTTTTGCCAGAAGATAATTTAGTCAGTCTGAGGGATTATTATATAAATGCACTTTGTTGAGGAAGCCTGTGCGGCAGAGAGAACCATCAGTCATCTTGTAATATTGTTGAGATTAATAGGAATTGAGGTGCTGTGGAGTGTTAAAAAGACTTTACTGTCCCCTTGTGTTCAGACTGGCTGTGCACACCTCAGACAAGGTATGTCCCAATCAGGAAAGACACACCAGGAACAATAAGCATGCCCACTTTTTAAAGGGTTGGTTCCCATATATCACTGTGTCTGTTTTATTTGTTGGCAACACATCACTTTAATGCTCGTTACTCCGTATCACAATAATGGTGTTGCGGCAAATAAACCAGAATGTTATTGTCTTGGCGCATTAACAATGTTGTACTTTGGATCAACAATAAAGATGTCACACAATCCTTCCTCTTCCAAAACCCAGCTGCTTTGCATGTTTCAGGAGGATGTCTAGGAACGAATCAGGTGGAACTGTACAAAAATTTGACAATTTGTAAATCACAGTAGGTTTACTAAAATTGGAGCCAGGACACTGGAGTGCAAAAGCTTAAATGTGATCCATAAGTTTAATGTAGAAATAAGACCTTTAGTGTGTTCGTAATTATGAAGTTAAATAAACAAAGCCGTAATACGTCATTATTATTAACTTGTATGACTTAGAAACGTCAAACTCTCTCTATATAATAGGTCTTAGGGTAGCTTATAAGATGGTTCTATATTTTGCCGTAGGGTTTTGCAAACAACCTTTAATGTTTTCACTGAGGGACAACTGGAAGTACCATTAAAGGTTCTAGATTTAATCATTTCTTAAAAGTACAGAACACATTTGCTATGATCAGCTGAAGTTTGTGCTTCAGTTTTCTGTAATATCTCCGGCACTTGAACACTGGTCAGGTATTTAAAGCCTTAAGTCTTCTGGAGGAAACACAGCACCTACGTGCAGTACTGTTTGGTAGTCAGTGGTTTTGGCCACCTCATTTCCACCACACACATGCAGACCTCAGTGCTGGGTGACTCATTCTCTCTAAATTTCCCCAACAGAGCCTTCAGAGATCTCAGCACAAGCACCTCTTTCTTTTCAGAAATAGATGTCAGGCTGGAGGTATGTGAGTGCGAATTTTGTCGTTGTTCTGACCCTAGGTCATGCCTAAAGGATATGTAACATGAGGTAATCTCACAGTTACCCAAGATATTTAGACTAATCCAGTCTCTTATTCTACTTGGTTACACTCTTTGTATATTGTGCATTGTACAATTTTGGCTGTATCTCAGTAACAGGTTTCTTTTTCACCTGTAAAATCCATAACAATATAGGAATTGCATTTTTTAAAGCAAAGGCAAATATACTTAAACAAATTACTTTGATTTAGATTGTACTATTATTTTTTAAAATTATTTTTTAATACTCATCATCTCTAAGAGCTATTGCATTTACATCATTTTCACTACTAGCAGTATTTATGTGGTTTGCTCTGTGCTGTAGTTTTAGAACTGAAATGTACCAGTGTAGTTTTAATTTTATACTGTATTGTGACCTGTTTATGTCTTGTACTTGGTGAATAATCTTTTTTAATTTAGACTTAAGCACATTAGTGACTTCAATATGTGTGAAAAACCCCTGTGAGAAAATCATATACATTTCATGTGTAATCAGAAGTTTATCACATTATATGAAAGTGGTATGAAATGTGCTCACATGAATAATATGTGATTGTGATATGTTTCTTCTACTAATATCATAATTAGTTGGTTTCCTATGTAAAAAATAAAATGAAATAAATAAATAAATAAATAAATAAATAAAATGGTTATTGTTAACAAAAAACATTTACTTATACCAAGAAGGCTCAGATTAATAATATGCTTTGATTTGTCATTTGGCACTTATTTACTTATGCTGATTCATTTTGTTCTTTATTGTTCACAAATTGGAACAAGATTGATTGGTGGCTTAAATTATAACTCTGAATTGCAGATGTAGGCTCTCAGAAAACGATGGGGAAATTTGCAGAGACAGCACTTTACTGCCTCCCTGTGTCTAGTAAGGCACACACAGGTTGGCTGAGCTATAAAAATAAATTAAATGGATGTTAATTAATATTGACAGTGAGTTTTATGACACAGGACTATAGTTCATAATGTGGCATGGAATTTGTTGTATAATATAGATATATTTCTAAATGATGCTAATTATATATCAGAGTGATGGCGTGATCAATATCCATTTACACACACACGCACAAATAATTTAAACTGGATTATTTAGTTTTAAACTGGATTTATTTGTTATTATTTAAAACTGGAATAGAGGAAAAAAAAATTACCACCAGATTTTCTGTGAGCCTTTTCCCTTCCATAGAAATATGTTCAGATGAGACATTTTTGTACAATTAATACATTTTAACTTGTGGAGTCTGTGCATACTATCATTAAATAAGTACTAAAATATTTGGAAATTTATGTAGATATTTCTAACATTTTGCTCATTATTGCTATATCATCATTTGTCATGAAAAAAATCTTTGTTAAATTACAAAAGAAGGCCAAAACAGAATTTCCACTAGTGGTATCAGACTATTTCATCTCACAGTTTATATTGAATAGATAGATAAGATAGATAGATATGCACACACACACACACACACACACACACACACACACACACAATAGGGTCTAAAAATCCGAGACCACAATTGGAAAATTGTTTTGGATGTTCTTTTGCAACTAAATACATGTTTTAACTACAAATTATAGTATTATCCTAAGTCTTGCTATCCAGAGTCATTAACCTAGTGAACCTGTGTTAATGTATTCATTGCCAGAGACTTCAAAGCTCTTTTGTACGTCGCTTTGGTTAACGACCTCTGCCAAATGCCATAAATGTACTATAAATAACTTTAGTAGTAATGTTATTACCTAATTATAAGTATTTAGTTATATACCTATTTACCTATACCTAATTATACCTAATTATAGGTATTTAGTAATATGTGATGTCATTTATTTTGATTTTGGATTGCAAAATGTCTGCCCTTATTTACTGGTGCGTTGAGGGAATTACATGCATTATGTTATGTGTTTATGTTCTTCATTGCATTTATGCATCGTCCTCAGGGGTGAGGATGAGAGGTCGAGTCTGAAGGTAACGTGGCTCACTTTACGCTGTTGGCAGAGAAGCTGGGTGCAGAATTAAATTACCCAGCACTCAGCTGTCTTATGTGAAATTCACATTTTCCTGCACAGCACCAGCACAATAATGCTGAGCGTGCTGATATCTGCAAGGGGGAGGCATGCAAATGCTGCTGCGAGTACCTCGCTTACTCCTCCTCTTTTTCCGCCAGCCTTTTAAAATCTCTCCATCTCAGGGCAATCAATACCGTGTCCCATCAGGCAGCCCCCGGGCTGCACTTGCTCCTACAGTTAAAGCTTTGCTCCCCCGGTTTTACGTCAAGGTGAGTGAGAGCCTGATGCGTCAGGAAGTGCAGTCGTTCCTCTTCATACAGCTGCTGTTGGGCTCACTATGGTAGCAAGTTGGTGAAAGAAGAAAGGGAATTTATTTATTCATAAATACATTACAGCTTTGTGACTTTAATATCAAACTCTAAAGCTAGAAATCATCAGAGAGTGATCAAAGATTTTATTCTATTGTAGTTATCTATTTACTCATAAAGCTCTGCCAGATAATGGAATCTAATATCATACTGTATCTCTGAAAACACCACAGTGGGAAGTATTCTATTCACCCATTAATACCAAACTGTAAAGCTAAAAATTTTAAGTGTTCTTTTTTTATTGCTTTTATTATTTACTCATAAAAATCTACTTTTATTTTATTTTGTCCTAAATATATTTCAGCTAAGTGAAATCAATATATTACTGTGGTGTTTACATATTCTGTTATTATATTATATTATATTATATTATATTATATTATATTATATTATATTATATTATATTATATTATATTATATACTCAAATATATTGTAGCCAATTGAATTTTTTATCTTACTGAAGTAGCCAAAAATGTCAGTGAGATCTGCATTTTCTGTTCTATTCTAGTGTAGTCTAGTCTAATCTAGTATCATCTATTTTTAAATTCATAAATGTATTGCAACCAATTGAATTTGATATATTATTGAATAGCCAAACACAACAAACTGAGATTTGTCTATTCTGTTTTATTCTTTTCTATTCCTTTAACTCATACAAATCTGGCAGGGGATTGAATTTCATTTTCTATTGGATAGCTGAAAAAGCATCATTGTGGTATTGCAGTATTCTATTGTAGTCTAATCTATGCAGTCATAAATGTCTTGCACCTGAGCTCATTTAATTGAATCTACTATAAGATTAAAAATCATCAAAAGTGGGATCTCAGTATTTTGTTTTATTCTGTTTTAGTTATTAGAAATGTTTAGGTATATCAGAGACCCCTCTCAAAACCTCTTTCATTATAGTCGTCAAGACTAGGGAGTGTTTACTGCAAGCATCAGAGCTTTATGTAAAAAGCAGTGCATCAGTCCAGGTGCAGTACAGCTGGGAGCAAGGTGAGATTTTGTATGTTTTTTTTTTTTTCTTCTCAGGGTGTGTTTGTGAGCGCTTATGCTGAATACACCTAAAGGTGGGTGTATGCATGGTCTTGTGCATTGCTGTAAACTTTCATGCAGTAATGCTCAGTCATTAGGAAGGTGTACAGTGTGGGAGGCTTGCTGCAGTGCACACGCACCTCTGCTACTATTGCAGCTCATTTGTCAAATTGCCTGCAGGACTTGAGTGGTGCATTGCTGCTGAAAGAGAGAGAGGCAATCAGCATTAAAACATGGCTGTGGCGGATCGCATGTGGGCCATGGACAGCCAGCACACGTTTGCTGCAGTCTCCTTGGGCTCTCAATGGGAAAAGAATCCAGCAAGGGAAATAAACCTTGTAAGGAAGTGCAGTACACAAAAAATCGGGTTAATGAAAAACAATTTTTACATAGTTTTTCATCTGTTTCCTAGAATTCAAATTTCTTTGTAATTTATGGAAGAGTTGTTTCATTTAGTGCTGTTTTGCTTTATCGAAAGTGACATTTTCCTGGTGCATAATGAAATGGCATTGCCAGTTAAGGGCATGCCTAGGACAATACTCCTGGTACGCTTTATTCAGGTTTCCATCTTTACATCTTGGCGCTTGTAGCAGCTGAGACATTTCCTGTCTACAATGCTTTAAATTCTCAGCACTAGAATTACACCTAGTTGTGCGTTGATACATTTGTAATAGCCAACAAATTGGCAACTCAGTCAACATTGCACAAAAAATAACCTAGTGATTTTCTGTGAATGGATTTTTTTTATTTCTAATTATTTTATTGACAATGGTTTACTGATGAAAAAGCAATGAATACAATAGACAGATGCATGCTACTGAATATTTGCAACACACTTTGGAAAGGATCCCAACAGTGTAGGCTGTGTATGATATTCCGGTATGTTTATGTCTGTTAATAAGCCCCTCGTTGCTGTGCATATGCCTGTTGTCCAATTACATCATGGTTAGCCTGAATGTATTCTTAGTGATTTAGAAGCAAAGCCTTTCCAGTGAGAATGTCACATTATTATAAACTGCTGCTTTAACAATCTGATCACAGAGGGAGGTTTTCTGAAACCCATGCCATATTTCTGACATTAACAAATGGTAAAGTTGTATTTAAGCCAGCAAAGGACAAATAACTCAGACATAACACTATAACCATTTTGTATATTTGAAATATGAAGGAAAAAATATGTTGTTCATTTTGTATTTAAAATAAGTTCTCTGTTGATGGACTGGTGCAGCTAATTTATTGTGACAATTTCAGGAGCTGTATAAGATGATCCATATACTTGTACAGTCCCTGTAGAAAAGCATTTCTTTCTGCTGCTCCTGCTTTCATGAAGCAGATATAATCTAAAGTGTAAAAAATATCACGGATATGAACAAGACAGAATACACACACACACACACACACACACACAAACACAACTGGCTCAAGCTCTTTCCTGTCCTATTCTTATCCCTGATATATCACACTTTAGAGTGAATACGTACACTACACACTATATTAGGAACATCTGTCATCAATCAACAATCATAACAATTTATATATTTCAGGAATAGCTATAAATAATTTAATAATGTCATAACAATTCCAATTAAACATGGTTTATCAAACAAACAAACCAAAAATCACTGTAATCACTGTCATTTGATAACTCATGCTTTATGTCTGGAGATATGAAACTAATTTCTGTATACAAATATGATATGCATATTGTGTTTTTTGTACAGTGGTACAACTAGAATAGACGAACAGATGGACTATGCACAACACAAGAAAAAAAATAATAAATAGAATAAGAACAATTTTATACCTATACAAAATAGTAATTATTTATAATTAAGTAATAGTAATAATTAATTAATGTTTTCTTTATAAATCTCTGTTAATTTGTCCTTGATATCTATCTATCTATCTATCTATCTATCTATCTATCTATCTCTGTCTGTCTGTCTGTCTCTATGTATCTATCTGTCTGTCTGTCTGTCTGTCTATTCACACGATGTACGATAGATAGATAGATAGATAGATAGATAGATAGATAGATAGAATAAAAAGATTTTAAAAAATACTAAGGCTGGAATATAATTTGTAAATATTGTGTTATTAGTTCTAACTGTACAAACACAAAGCAGACGTAGACTCTTTACTTCCTTCCCTCTAAATCATTTTACAAAGGCTTGTACTGCTCTGGTGAATTCTCATAAAGCTAACCAAATATTTAACACAGCTTCAGTACTAACACAAAAGAAAAATATGCACTATTAATTGACAGTATTTTAGTGGAATATTAGCCTGTAAGGTTTTATAAAGCAATAAAAAAAAGAACTGTATAACTCTTAAAAATGTCTCTCTGTACAGGAATGTTTTTTTGTATACATTAGAGAATTGAGAACTTCATTAAACACACAAATTGGAACGGAGCCCATTTGTATGACACATTTATGCAAATCTGTTTCCCCCCAGGTCACATCAGGCAACGGTGTACTGTCTCTTTAAATGTGCTACTGCAAAATGTTCTCCGTTGATGTGTTCTGCAAAGCAGCAGATCTGCCCTGTGATTCCTTAGAGCTGAAAATCTGGTATTATGGTGTCCTGCAAAAGAAGATTCTACACCAGATGTTAGCGTTATCTCATAAATTGAGATGAACTTTGTACTTATTGGAGAGTTTCTGGTCCTTTTGGTGTAAATGTAACAGCAATAAAGTACAAAATTGTAGAAGCTTGTGTGTATTGCTTGGACCTTTCATTTCAACAGAGGTCAAAAGAAGGTCATAGAAATTATTTTATGGAAATGATTGATTGTTTGTTTTTTAATCCTAGGGAAGTGTAAATTCCCTGTGGCCAAACACTATTAGAAGGAATGCAGCACTGGGAGAAACCATTCTTACTATTCGAATCTTCAGAAGATGTCTATGTGCATCCTTCCACATCCTTTATTGTACACGGAGATCGTATAAGAGACAGTTTATGTGCATCCAAGCACATTATTAACATATGTGAAATCTCTGCTTCTCTCTTATTGTGTTAATATCGCATGTAATACCTTGGGCTTGTGAATACCGACCACGCTAGACTTCAATGAACCGCTTAATATTTAATTGAGAAGTTAAATGATCCATGCACACTCATTTCATTAAGTGCTTTTTTTCAGGAGTTGTCACTGTAATATGTAAAAACACAAGTGGAAAGGTTTATTTTGAAAATCCGAATAACTTAGCAAGCAAGTTATTTTGGGTTTGGCTCACACACACATCACTGGAATGAGGTTCCTGGACTCATGGAGTTAAAACTAATTTCCTCGCATGAAGCCATGAAGCCGTGTGTCTCACATATGTACATATGGCCACTTCAGAGGCAACCGATCCATCATGCGGCGTTTACTCTAACCTGCCTAATGCTGCAGCTTCCAGGCAAAATGGCAGCGAAGTTCACCCAATCATACAAATCTGATTCGTCCACCTGCTCCATATTTCTATGAACGCAGAGACCACACTTATCTTTTTTGTGTCACTTATCCTTCCTGACACACTTGAGAATAAGTATCTGTAATATTTTGGTAATTCTAAAAGTTTGGTATTATTTCTTTCTTAGTAGAAAATACACAAAAGAAAGGTGACAAAAGATTTGCACAAAATTAACACCTACAATATGTGTGGTGTACAGACACGAGGTATGAGGGAAATGGGAGGCATGTTTTGATAAATTAGTGGGGACTAAATTAAATGTCCCCCTTATAACAGAAAAATCTGATATATGTGGGGATATTCTGGCCATAGTTTGCCCTCAGAACTCCTGTTTTTAACAGTTTTCAACAATGGCATTTCTACACATACATGATAGAGAGAGAGAGAGAGAGAGAGAGAGAGAGAGAGAGAGAGAGAGAGAGAGAAAGGGAGAGAGAGAGAGATGATGTGTATGTTTAATGGCCGAATTGTCCCCACAAGGTCAAAAAACTCTTAGATATTCCAGTCCTGAAAGGCACAAATTGGCTGTATTACAGAGTCAGAAGCTTTGATTTTGATTTCATTATGATTAGATTATGGTTAGCGTTAGATTTAAACATAGGTAGTATTAATTAGCTACATTAATAATAGTGTCAGAATTAATGCATTAGTATAATGTCAGAAGAAGGTCGTACCTTGAATTGTACAGTAACAATCTTCTGTGTGTGTGTGTGTGTGTGTGTGTGTGTGTGTGTGTGTGTGAGTGTGTGAGTCTTGGCCCAGAGAGCAACTTGCCCTGCTTCCAAAAAATGAGGTCATCGAAGAGGCACTGGCTCCATGAATGAATTGTGCTAGTCTGACCAACTGACTAACGGCAGTTCTGTAACACTCTCAGCTGGTTGTGAGAGGGAGAGTGGATCCTGCTGAAGCTGTATTCTTTGTATGGACAGCTGTCTCTGTCAGGCCCAAGTGGGGACAGGCTGAGCAAACACTTCTGTTCGGTTAAACCACTAACCTGACTGAGTGACGGAGAACTGCTGGGAAGTGTATAGGATCAATGCGGCTTTTATGCTTATTAGCCTAGTCAATAGGCTGGAGAAATAAAGCGCATCAAAGCAGCACCACATGCAGCGAACATGCCTACATGCTGACTCTGGTGTATTTCATTATTAATTTATATAAATCATTCCTGCGAAGAATGATTTCAGTAGAGAATGCAGCGTTTACAGAAGCCTCGTACGCCACACTGCTGCAGTAATACTGTACGGCACATTGTTATTATTGTGTACAGTAAATGAGTTTGGCCATCCATAGAGATACAAACAAATTAAATGCGCACACAAGCACACACACACGCGCACACACACCTGTACTGTACACCTGCATGGAGAGAACAGCTATACTAGAGCCAATGCATGCATGTATCCAGCAAGACTAGAAAGGACACTGTAACAGCTGACTCAGAGTGTCAGGTGAGGCGAGGTAATGTGATCGGCCGTGTAAAAGGGCCTTCGCTTGTGTTTTATTTATCAATGGAGATGCCATTACCAAAGTGTGCTGCTTAGGGAGGGGATGCAAGGGTGAAGACGTGTCAAAATAGGCACAAGATGCGAACATGGACAGTGCGGCTGCAGTGGTGCAGTGATGCTGAAAGGCAAGACAAGGAAGGCAAGCCGTGCAAGAGGAGGATCGATGGATTTAGATCAGCATTATGGTCAGCCATTTTATTGTGCTTATTGATAAGCATTTTTTACTCTAATTTATATAATACCTTGTATGTATACCTTTATAAAAAAAACAACTAAAAAGCACTATATTGAGTTGCTATTTTCAGAAGCAATTTGGAAAGTGAAAGTGAGCAGAATTGCTACTGGACCAAGATTAGCATGTAAGAATCCATTTTATTACTTTTGCTTGTGGTTCACACTGAGATATATCCCAGTCCTT
This sequence comes from Tachysurus vachellii, assembly GCF_030014155.1. Taxonomy (NCBI): domain Eukaryota; kingdom Metazoa; phylum Chordata; class Actinopteri; order Siluriformes; family Bagridae; genus Tachysurus; species Tachysurus vachellii. Next base: position 8,589,988 of record NC_083478.1, on the reverse strand, counting down.
TTAAAAGATTTCCAATCTCCTTTCTCTGTTCAAGTGTAAGTTCAAAAAAGTGTGTTGTAGAGAAATGGAAACAGCAGCAGTTGTGCTGCAGGAATGCAGCAGATGCAGCACTGCTGATGTGGAGCCAGTGAAGTTGAGATTGATTTCCTATCCCCAGAGAAGACCAAACCTTTAATTGCACTCTCTCACTCACAGTCTGGGCAAATTAATAAAATTCACTGCTTTATTTTCTCAGGATTTCGGTTGTATCCCAAGCAGCTTTTAGGATGGAACATGAGACCACACTACAATCATCTTGATTGTCAAAATGCTTTGTGATCTTCCTGTGTCAGATATTATGTTGCATGCCACTGGTAATGGATCTCTTTCACTCGCAGACCATATTGACCTGCTGGTTCCTGATACACCTTGGACGTACCTGGATCCAGTTTCTTAAGATGCTGGTAAAATGAAGTTTCGGATTGCCACGTTCCTTTTCCTCTTATTGCTCCTATGCCTTGCCAATAGTACAGCAGAGAAAGAAACAGTAAGGATAATGAATGTGGCTCTGAATGTAGTTCCATATATTAAGTCCTGACTGCCAAAACACTTTGAGCGTAGACGCATTATGTGGATTTAGGCCAGTGTCAGCTGCAATGACGGATGTTCCCTTAACAATTCACTCTCAAAAAGGGTCAAACCTTTATCTGGAGCTCTTATGGACAGCCAGGGATTTGGATTTGGTGAACCTTCCAATATGCACACTTTCCATCCCCCCAAGACCCCCCCCCCTTTTTGAGGAGCGTCTTGTCCAGCTGATGCAGCCGAGGGGGTGGAGGGTAACGGTGGTGGCAGTGGGAGGGAGCTGAGGTGCACGCTGACCCTCCAGGTTGCGTTCCCCTTTAAAAGTCACAGCACACTCGCTCATGCAGGAGCTGCTGCGGCAGTAGGGGAACACTGCTGAGCTGTGCAGTTTGAAGAGCCAGCAAGCACGCACTGAGGAATAGGGAGAGGGAGAGGGAAAGAGAGAGAGAGAGAGAGGAGAGGGAGGGAGAGATAGAGGGAGACAGCAGAACGAGGCGGAGAGAGAGAGAGGGAGCGAGCACAAAACAATGTCATTCCGTTCAGCAGACGATGCTGCAGTCAACTTTGCTGCTGAAGTCAACCAGAGACACGGCAAAGGCTCCACATCCTGGGATGTGAACACAAGGCTGAGTGAGTATACAGAACTTTGCTTATCTCTCAACAGCAAAGGGTGCATGAACAACTTTTCACCTTAAGGTACAGAGCAGGTGCTTGAGAATTATACTAGAGAAGACGCATAATTCTCCCAACCCGGGACCAGGCTCTTCAGGATGCCGGGTAAAGGATGTATCGAGCTATACGATGAGCGCTCTTCTGCATTCAGCCTCCTGTTCTGGCAAAGAGTGGCCGACTGCTTTGCACCAGCCGACTCGGTGAAGGATTCCCGTGTGTGAGCTAACACATGGCATGATTTTTAAATAGCAGAGCAAGTCAACCTGACAGGCAGAGAGGCCGGATGTAATAGGGAATTAGTTGCCGTGTGGGTGCAGGGTCTATGCATGCACGCACATATTATAGATATCAGTCCATCTTAGTCAGCAGTATGCTAGATGCAGCTTTTGTATTCTATAATGTTGACGTTCCTCTCTGCATATTGCATGCTGCCTGTTCCTGCCTATATGTTTAGTATGTGTGCGCCAGGAGGGAAAGAGTTAAGTAGTTTGCAGCAGAAGTGAAAGTAGAGACAAGTTTTCGAGGGCGGCCTAGCTGGGACAGAAGGTTCTCACTGCGGAACTAAATGCTCGGTGCATGTCATCTAGCAGCGTCACAGCCACAAAAACCCTACAGCTGAGACAGAAGATTTTGACATTAAGTCTAAACTGACCAGGTGCACAAGAGCCCCCATAGTGGGTTTAAGTGTGTTGCTTTGTAAATGGAAAATGAGCAGCTAATACTCTAATATTTGGATGATTAAATGACTGAATACTATGTTTCTTTAATTAAATTTTATCTGTAACTGAATACATAGGCTTTAGCAAATGTTTCACCACTACTTGACCAAAAGAAGTGTACACAGATAGAGAAAAATTTGAAGGGGAATGACAATGGTGGGTTATCTATAGACACATAACTCTTCCTGTGCTGCAGGCTTATAATTTATCTCTTTTAAAGTGTGCATTGTGTCCAAGTGTGCCCTTGGAATGTAAGCTATTAAAATAAACATTAGCCTATAGTAAAAGCTCTTCCCTAGACTTCATTCAATTTGTTTCCTTGTTCTCAAGTAGTGTGTATACTCTCACTAATCAGGAAGCACAGAGCTTCAGGCGTTCAGCTTCTCAACATTCAGATAATCAGGGCCTTGCAAGAGATTTAGGCTTTTATACTTTATACAGGATGAAGTGAGGAGTGATACATCATTGTCAGATTTCACAGCTTGACATCATTAGCAGAAACTGCAGTTTTCTGCAGCTTCTTGCTGAATGGTGCTGGGATGGGAAGGGGGGTATAAAGGGGGAGGACTGGGGTATTGCTGTTGCTGCAAATTGCCGCACTCACCTGACATTCTCTGCACCCCCTCCCCCTCCACCAGCACTATTCTGTCCCATCTTTCTCCCTCCTTCCCTCTCCCTTTCCATCTCTTTCTGATCTCCTTCTCTTTTTCTTTACCTTTTTCTAGCTCCCCAGAGAGCAGCTGCCCGGTATAGTGCATTGTGAGCATGTTTTTTTTTCTTACTGTGGGACATTAAAAAACTCAGCAAAGCATGCACCACTTTTTCTGATCGCCATCCCATGTGAGCAGATATAGAGTGAGCGTGTGTGTGTGTGTGAGAGAGAGAGAGAGAGAGAGAGAAAGAAAGAAAGAAAGAAGCATAGACTCTCCTGCAGTGTCCTGCAGCACAGCTCCTGCAGTGTTGGGTTAGCCTGGAGCAGCAATGCAGTCACACGGAGGGAATGAGTGAGAGAGCAAAAGAGAAGAATGACTCTGCTGCTGAGTTTGGCAGCTATGAGTGTCAATGTGCCCTCTGTGTATACAGGAAACTCCACAGAAACAGGCAGATTAGCCTGACCACCACCACTCCTACTGTACCTATCCCCTAAACACCCCCCCCACACACACACACACACATACACTTTCTGCCAATGGTGCATTGTCCCATACCAGTACTCTAGTCTTTTCAGTGATGTCATCAATGCAGCAAGCTTTGGACTTGCTCCACTAAGAATTCCTACAGACATCCTGTAGAAGACATTTTGTCCCCTTCAACACGCATGCCATTCATAATTTTTCCTAATACTCCTTGTCATTTTTGCTCTAAAAAAATTAAACCCACAGATCATTTACTACCTATAAATGCAGTTTCATTACAAAATGGTGCCAGATTTAAAGCGGCACACTTCACTGAAATTGCTCCCTATATACAATTCATATGGAAGGAATCAGTGGAGTGTATCGGCCTCATATGGTGAATGTGCTCTATGGATTCTGATGACTCAAGAGAAATGGGAATCCAATGCAGTAGGCCACTCGCCTATCACTGTATTAATGGCCACTGCAGCTTTTGGCTCACTCAGCCTCATGTGCAAGGGGGCTCTCTGCAGTGGGACACACTCATGCACCCCCACTCTTAACCGGCCCACACTCCAATCCGTGAAAGTTCAATGCACATGCAGGTTATATATAAACATTGAAAAACATGATTTTTGAAAATAGGTTAAGGCTTAAAAAATTAAAGAAAATAACAGAGTAGGGGAGTGAAGCGAAACCACAGCATGGGGAGAAAATGTCAAGGTGCAGAAGAAAGCGTTGTAGCGGAAATGGGAAATGCTGGCTTATGTGACTTTGTTCTGTTTATTGATAAGGTCATCAGTATAAAAGTGCTTGGACACAGTAGAGTGGAGTGCAGTCATCGTCCAGCGCTGTACAGTAGCCCAGACTGCAGAGAGAGGAAGACAGAGAGACTGCTGAGCTACGCTGTAACTCCAGGATGCTGCGCTTGTAAAGCTGCGTACTGTAACCATCCATTACACCCTCCTCCTGCAGAGACGTCCAATTGGTGCACACTTAATTAGGCTTAAACCAGAAAAAGATCTAATTCCTATAATCAGTGGGGAATATGTCAGTTTTAAAGCTAAGGCTGTTGGACTTCATAGTGTTTGCACACAAATGAGCACAAGATGTTATTGTGCATTTAATATTAACCTGTTTAATGTCTAGTATGTGTGAGTTATATTCCTTTAGGGTTGTGGTTGAACATGTTCCCGATTTAGAGCTAACAGTGTGTAGGCATGGGACGACAGCAGAACTGCTGGTTTTGAATAAACCTTCATTTAACAGATAAAAAAAAATGAAGAAGCAGTTTAGAAGAATGTTAAAGACTGTAGTCAGGGTCAATGTCCATTTATAACGTTCCTCCAACAGGGGGTGCAATGGACACACACTTACTTTTTTAAGACTTTACAATTCACTTCAATATGCTGATTTTGTCCAGCATCAAATGCTGCATTATAAATGATCAATAATTTAATACAATTATAAACAGACTATTCCATGATATGGTCAGATATTATTATTCATAGATTTGTCCATCCATAATTTAGAAACAAGCATATGGTTCTGTTGTTATTTTTAATATTGAACATGATTCATATATGATATATTTTTAAATGATATACTTGTGTACAGATGTATGTGGATACAACAGTAATTTTTAAGTATTATTATTATTATTAATTATTATTATTATTGTTATTATTATTATTATTATTATTATTATTATTATTATTAGATACAAGTTGTTTAAATTGTTAAAACAAAAATATTTTTTAATTCTCTTTATTTGTATTAAAATTTTAGATTATTTATAGGTCAAAAAATATCAAATATATTATTTATTTGTTTGTTTGCTTGTTTTGGTTAGTTAGTTAGTTAGTTAGTTAGTTAGTTAGTTAGTTAGTTATATGTGTAAGTAAATATTTGCTTTTTGCTCTTTTAGGATAATATTTCACTTATCCTATTACCTCTGATACTAGCAAACTGCCTTACCTTTCTTTTTCTCCCTTTTTCTTTTCCTTCTCTCGTGTCTTTCCTCTTGTTCTCTTCTTTCCATTTCTTTTCCCTTTCTCTTTCTCTCTCACCCCTTCCTCTTTCTTTCTAGGGGGCGCTCTCTGTTCGACAGGAACATGCCTTGACTTGTACCGGCTTGTCTGAAGTCAGCTCCAGTTTGTGATCAACACAGCAGCTGTGTGTATGTGTGTGATTGTTTGTTCCCTCTGCACAATGACCCTGGCCATGGTGAAGATAACTACACACATCTTGGTTCTACCAGTATCTCTCTGTGTCTGTCTGCTCTGTGCCCTGGACTTACAGCTGTAAACCCCTGGACTAGGTAAGACACTTTTTTGGGATGTGTTTCATTTCACAGGTAGTGTGAACACCCTTCTCTCTACAACTTCTTTTTTAGTGTCTTTCTTACCAACTAATGTGCTATCAACACCCAACATGTTTATTTTGTGTCCAGCTTTATGTGTCTATTCAACAGAGTAGGTCTTCCTTCAATACTGTAAAGGTGTAAAAGCTGTAGGTGGTAATCTAATCACTATGATTTAGTTTGTGTACCTTTCAGCTGTGAGTTTATTTAACACTCTGGGTGTCAGTTTTACATTGTAATAAGTACAATTGAACTGTAATGTCTAATGTAAGTTCTCTGTAGGAGTTAAGTCAATATTGTAGGTGTTAAATCTATAGTGTAATAGGATAGTTGTAAAATGTATGAGTTCGTTTAAGTTTATTAAACATAATAAGAGTTGATTTATTTTGATATGATGTAAGTATTAATTAAACTCTGTGTTATGCAATTCTGCACTGTCATTCAACACTCATATACAACAGCCAACTGTCATACATTTCAAAGGCTCATATATGTACACATAAGTATTGTTATATTATTATGCAGTCATGTAATTATGCTATTCACAACAGCCGTAATATTTCAGTAAGTATGATGTGATGATGCTGAGCTCAGCACTTCAATTTAAGCTTATGTTTCTCATGGCCATGGTTGCCGTGTTCACTGAATTAAGTTTATACCCACGGTCACCTTCATCAGCCTCGGCCCTTTCCCTGAACAAAAAGTATCCATTTGAGGAACAGAGGAAATCAATTTCCTTACTGCTAAAGTCCATTTAAAGCTTATATATCACTCTGTGCTTAACAAAGCAAAGGAATTGTCAGTCGCTGAGATCATGTGTGTGATCATAGAATGTGGTTTGTGTTTTTTATTCAACAGCAAATATGTCGGTGGTTGTCCCTTCACTGGAAAACCCCAGCTTTACCATAATTCACTCTGTTCCTTCAAGCAGAGAGACAGATAATTTGTTCCTGCAGCCCAAAGAGACGTTAGGTAAGTTAGCAGATATTTGAACAGATATAGAAATTATTTTTTTTATTATTCATTGTATAACAATTTAAAATCGTCATTCCAAAAGATGTTCTTTTGAATGCATTTCAGGAACTTTCAAAACAGTAAAATATTTTATCTTTATAAAAATGTCCCAGAAATGAATTTATAAATGTTTTAGATCTTTATTAAATAGATAACAATTTCTATTTTATTTGTTTTTAATATTATGATGCACTCTATCATTTTGGATTGCAATTAAAATTCAAATAATATTAAATTAAAATAAAATAAAATCCCTTTAAATTTGATTATTTTCCTGTTAAGCCCTTTACAAGACAACAATAGTCAAATATATAATATTCTTGTGCATTAATATCTTGAATGCAAGAAAATGACTTTAGGTTGAGATTAAAATGTAAAAATTGTTAATAATATTAAGAATCGGTCCTTGTTTTTTTTTGTCTCTATATATTAATTAGAGTTAACAAACTGTAAAATGAAAAATTATAGAAAAAAACGACGTATAACAAATATACCGTGTGATGTTGCTGAAATATCATACTGTAATTATATTACTAGATGTTTAGATTTAGCACATTATTTGGTTCAAAAACGATCGCTGTCTGTTAAATCGCATGAGATTGGTCAGGATGCTCATAGCACACCATAAATATGTGTGATTTGTTGTAAGGCTCAACTGCCGACTGCAGCTTTCTGTGATACCAGAATTGTTAAGCGTACGGCATATAGCTGCATTACATTAGTATGTATGCGTATGTCAGTTTTATGTCACCAGGAGCAATGCGGTGATGTTAATAGTGTATTTTTCTGGCTGAAGGCTGAGGTATTAAATTATTAATGCTCTCCAGTTCTACAAATAGAGCTTGCATTGATCACCAGTCTCTTGAGGTAACTGATACTATTTAGAAATGCAGTGTTTGCACTTTGTCTTCCCAGATTGTTCCTTACTGTCTCCAGGTTTTTTTTTGGAGGGGAAACGGTAGAGTTTCTTGCCTGTCAGTCATTTCAGGCCTGAGAGTGTGGAGGCCACCGTCAAATTTCCCACAACAAGAGTTTCTTCCGTGTTCTTTTTTTATTTTTTATTTATTTATTTAATTTTTTTTAGATTGACAAATTTAGAGAAATAAATTAGGGGATATAATGTTATTTCACTTTAGAGAGTTCTTCTATCAGGCATTTTTATTTTGAGTGACACTTTTTTCTGATCTGTCTCTTAATATGCTGAAATCTCAAAATTTCTGATATAAGATCAATGTAAGTGTTAGCGCTGTACAGTTTTACTGCAAGCTTTGACACTGTATTTTTTGGCCAACTCAGATACCAGATATTTTGCTACATAATTAAAAAATGTCTGATATGATCTATGATAATATTTAGGTTTGTACTTGGGGTCAGTTTTTTTAAATAAACATATCAATAAAATACACAATCATCCAGCACTTTGAAATGAACAAAGGGCATAATCAACACAAGCCTCCGTTAACAAGTACTTTCCCTTTAAGATGATTAAGCTTGTGAATTGTCTGATGTATGCTGTGGTAGAATGGACAGAGTAATAGTACAATATATGTCTGTGGGTGGGTGTGTGTGTGTGTGTGTGTGTTGAAAACAGAGAGAGAGCACGAGAGAATAACTATCACTACTTTACTCTTTTTTCACAGCAGCTTCACCAGAGGTCCTTGCAGTGACTGAGAAACTAAAGCAGGCACAGTGGTGAGATCTTTAATGATTATTCTTTGTGCCTCTGTTTGTTCCTTGCGTCTGTGTCTCTACTCATTTTTCTATCTTCCATAAGCAATAGCTTGCTCAGTTTTCTGTAAAGCTTCTAGTCATGAGCACATGTGACCCTTTGGTGCCTGACATTCACTGTTTTAGCAAACAGGAAGTAAAAACCAGATAGTACTATTTTCACAACAAACAAAGTTTTTTTTATGTAATTCCAGAACTTTTTTCCGACAATCAGGCACAAGATTAGCCTCAAATAGCATCGCTTTCATACTGTCAGTAAATTTGAGAGAAGTATAGACGATGACTCAGCACATTATGCTGACTTGGCACACGTCACTTCTTTTATATCAGCTTTATTTTTGGACAATATGCATGTGAATCAATGAGGAGATCATGTGTTAGAGGTGTACAGGCACACACACGTCGGTGGCAAGACTGGGGAATGCCAGCTGGCAGTTGCTTGCTTTTCCCCTACTTCCTGAAGGCCGGTATTAGGGATTACATCAGGGTTAAGGCAGCATGGAATTCCTACCATCATGTGCCCTTGTCTGCCTCATGAGACGCACGCGAACACGACGCTGTAGTTTGGCAAGTACAGCAAAAATGGGATCACGAGGCTTTTGATTGTGTTTGCGCCTTTGTGTGTGTTTCTTATTTGTCAGGGGTTTTTGAGGGTGTGAGTTTTACTTAGTCTAGACCAAAAACAATCACACCTTTTTTCCCTGTGCTGTTAGGAAAAGTAGAAAGATTCCATCTTTGTGCTATCTGGCAAAGAAAAATGGTTTTATGACCACAATGTGTTTATGATGATGTGTTTATGAGCATGATGTGTCATTCTGCATCATTATCCCCATGAATGTTAAGATCTGTTTAGTGGCGTTTGAATCTTCCTGTAATATTGTAATGCCGGACATGTGATCAGACAAGTGGCATGTTGGCTTGCACATTATTCTCGTCAAAGAGTTCTCCACCTCGAGCAAGCATGTATAGAGGTGATGTACAATGACGCAGCAGCGCACACCTGGCATTGCAGGAATGACGGGGCGTGTCAAATATGGAAATGAAACATAGACGCTTGAACAGGAGTATAACTAGATCGGAAAAGTGTGTCTAATATTTATTTAACAAAGCTTGTCATTGTCATGAGGAGAACAAAACTTTGGGCCTGACATTATGAGAGTTTAAACGTACTTCTGTTTCTATTAGCTCAAGATCAGTTTCGGTTTGACTCACACACGTTCAGTCATTCCCACAATCCATTGGCTGAAATGACTCTTGAATAACGCAGTAAGCAGAGCAGGAACTGAAGTGCCCTCTAATTAAAGGTGTTTGTGCTCAAGCACTGATAACACATCTGGCCCCTGGAATGTCGTGTCAGCAGCTATCATAAAACGGCATGAACGGTGCAAGTGTGTCCGATACAGGAAGCCAACACAGGCACAGCAGAGGTGGATAAATTACTGTTTGTTTCTTATCAGTAGATCTATGCATTGAATCCAATCACATAAATAACGTGGATACTGACCAATCATTAACCTTGTTGCATGAGATGTTTGCGATTGACAAATTAATTTGAACATAGTGAAATTGCTGCATAATTGCTATCACAGTGTAACACAGTTATAGATTTGTATTTTTCAATCATGAATCTCTCACTTGATTAAAATTCAATCTGTTTAATCCAAGCCAGTGTATAATATTAGAAATAATGCCAGATAAATACTCATTAAAGGAATACACACAATACTCAATATTTTAACCTAATCTCTATCTAATGCATCTGTAATATATGTGTAATTACCTTAGGGAATAATTTTTGGTTAAAAGGCATGGTTAGAATTAGATTAAATACTACAACCTTCCCATGCTAATAATAAAAGACTTATGGAGTTTTATCTAACTTTTCAAATTTAAATAAATTTGAATATGTATTATATTATAAATAATACAGTATATAATACATGAATTGGAGGCATGGCACATTTTCTTCGCACTTTAGGGATTTGGGGTTTAGATTCCCACCTCCACATTGTGTATGTGGAGTTTGCAAGTTTCCACACCAGTTCAAAGATATTGGCACCTCTAAATTATCCGTGGTGTGTGAATGGATATGTGATTGTGCACTGCAGTGGGTTGAAATGTGATCACACATACCCTATACAGATATTATGCAATAATAATAATTACTTCACAAAAAGGGTGGATGATTCTATTAACTGAAACAAATTCAGATCTGAAACCTATGACCTGTGAGTCAGTGTCTGATTTATGGTAATGTCATGCAACATAAAAAAAAAAAAACAAGAATGATTTGAGCACAGCCGGTGAATCATCTACAGCTGCATGGGTGCAAGCTGCTGCGCACTGTATACTCATGATCATGACAAGCCCCAAATTAACTTTATATACATCTAATCTACACGATAAATCATAAAAGTAATAGTTATAGCCAGTGAAAAGAAAGCAGATACGAAGAAAGTGAACGGAAAGGAGAAAATATATTTCAGTGAGTTTGTGGTCAAAAGCCTCAGAAACAGAAAGTCAACACAAAATAAGAAGTAAACAGGATATTAGCATAAGTCTAGTGGAGGAGGTAAGGTCTTAAATCTTTGGCTTTCCCAATCCCTCGTTTTAATGACGGTTTGTAAATGTCTATTAACAGAGAGAGGTGTTTAAAAGGTGTTTAATTACAAAATCAAGTAGAAAAGGTGAACTCTTTATAGTGACATTTCTGTATTTGAATTATTTTAGTATTTTAATTTATTTTAAGGATGAGCCACATTTCCATCTTGAACAACCCTTATTTCCAGTAAATATAATTTGGGAAAAAAAACACTTAAAATAGGTCTAATGTTTTAAATAAATTAATTAGGTGTATACTGTTATAACCTCACATGATATTCAAGCTCGATTGCCTGTCCAACCCTCTGTGTCCTGGTTTGTGTCTTATACTGTGTCTTGTATACAAATGCGCCAAAATTGTTCATCTCGAGTGTTAATGAGCTATTAAAGATCCACATCTGCTAATAATTCTGTTTCGTATTTATAAACTCACACAAGACATTAAACCCCATTACCTATAGATTAGCGTAAGGTTCCTGTGGTTAGTAGCCTCATTTCTTTTTAATTTTAGTACTTGGAGTACACTGTTATGCTGTTGTTACAGTATACTTGTTTTATTTGCTAATGTTATTGATGATATTATTATTATTATTATTATTATTATTATTATTATTATTATTATTATTTACATTTTTTGAGAATGTATACACTGTATAGGTATTTGCGCAGACACATATTGACCAAATACACAACTGATGAATGGGGGTCACTGTTTCAGATTAGGATTTATGAGCTTGCAGTTGCTGACTGTGAGGGTATAGAATAAAGCTTGACCACATTGTCCTTGGTAGGCCATGATTTCTCTCTCTCTCTCTCTCTCTCTCTCTCTCTCTGTCTTGTTCATCCTTTTCTTTTCTACTGTAAGTGAGAAGAGCAGGCTTACTTCTATCAGCTGTGAGTCCTGTGTCTTTGTCAGGGCAGAGAGAGAGGTGGGGGAGGAACGGAGGGGGGCAATTAACCTAAAATAACCCAGTGGTGGGGAATACCAAGTGTTAAACTTGAACGCTATCTCTGTGGGTGTTCAACAATTCATAGCATGGGCTCTACCTCTTTCCTCCCTCTCACACTCCTACGGCATGTTCCTACAGTAACAGCCACCTTTCTTAGAAACACCAACACATGTACACAAACACACGTACACACACAAACCCTACTCTCTCATCTAATAAATTCGTTAATCCAAATATAGTCTGAACCTCATGAACTTAGATTCATCGTTTATTTGCGAACAAGTGAGTCACCAGTTTTTATGAGGTTGAGAAGATGATCGTAGCATATAGCCTAGAGACTAACCTTACAAATGGACTGCTCTTACTAACACGAGGTCTCTTTTTTTGGGTCTTTTCTTCTTAATTTTTAAACTTTATTCACTTTTGTATCCAGGTCAGAGTGTTTTGTGGACTATGTAACTAAGGAGTGACTGTAGATGCCCTCCACAGATATAGGCATGCACACACACACACACACACACACACACACACTCACACAGGGCTCATGCCTCGTTCTCTAATATATCAGGAATTTGCAGGAATATTTACGTCACATTCCCAGTCGCTGTCTGTCTTGTATTTTGGATTCTTTTTAATTCAATTCTATTCTATAAGGTTTCCTTTTCGTTCTGTGCATTTACATTGCTAATGGAGTAAGATAAATATAAAAAAATCAAAAACAAATTCTACCATGGTACATCTTTATAATTGTGAACAGGTAAAAGAAGACATCTGTGAAACATGCTTGCTGAAAATCTAATAACAGTTGAATTTTTTAAAATTACAATATTTTGCATATTGAGTGAGATTACAGTACAGAATTAATGTAGTACATCCTGGGCTAAAATAACTATATGGTTAATATCTAGTTTAATATATATATATATATATATATATTGTTCTTGTTATATGTGCCAGGAGCATCCTGTCTGCTAAAAGTTAAAATAAAACATGAAAAATACAACACCACTTTCATGACATTTTTTTTTTCACAGGGCTAATTCATCATCCTTGTTTCAAAAGAACCTGGGATTTAAATCTGTTAAACCATAGTGTGTAAATTTTGCACTTGTCTATCATCAGTGGTTATAGCTAAATATTTGGACATTCAAGAGCTCTTAAAAAACTGTGATTGCTGACACAAAGGCATCCATAAAGTAAGACGTGAATTTCCGAACTGAGTTCTCAGGGGATGAGAATGAGGACAAGAAATGGGAGAAGTAAAAGTGCAGAGGAGAAGGAGGTAAAGAGTAGAAGAAGAGGTGTGTCAAGAGAAGTGGCTACTGTGAGTGTTTCTCTGGCAGTGTCTTAGCTGGTTGTTGTGAGGAGTGAGAACGAAGCAATCAGCAAGTATACTGCCGCAGAAACTCGTCACCATGCGAAGCCTGTCCAGACGCAGCTTCAAAACTTTGACCTAGAGATTGAAGGAACTCCATTTTATACCGTCAGCCTCTGTGTAATAGTGATCTGTTTCTTAATATTTGCATTTCTCATTTCTTCTGTATTTGTGTTGTTTCATTCTGTATGTAATAGTTTTTACTGTTCTCTTGTTTCCGCAAATGTCTCTTGTAATAAAATAGGATGAAACATGCTCAGTCAGCTGTTGCCATGAACAGCAGATTGATTGATCGATTGATTGATTGATTGATTGCTTTGTGCTTGTTTGTTTGTGTGTTTGACGCGGGCCTGATGAACATGTGCAGTTGTTTTGCAGATTGTCAATGCTTCGGTCTTAATAAGGTATTTGCTATCCAGAACTTCTCTGCTTTTATCTGTGATGGCATTAAAGGCAGGGTCTCCGATTTTTGAAAGCCAATGTCGACATTTGAAATCACCAAAACAAACGCACCCCTAACCCAAATGGGTCAAACACCTGTATTGATAGCTCCACCCACACATACATACGTAACCCAGGCAACTAATGGTAAGAAATGTTTCTTTATCATAGCTGAAGGGAATAACAATACGACTGCAGATAAACAAACAAGCAAAAATGACACACAAGCATAATCATGCAAAGGACGGCATATATTAGTTTTGTGAAACAAAGCAAAACCAACGTTACTCACCTATCGAGAAGGAAAAAAGCGCCTCGGCGTCTTAAGTAAAGCTGAATTTCCCGAGTCAATAACTCCTGAGCTAAACGTTGTTACTACACAAAACTCGGTTGTAGCTGCCTCTCTACATTACTACGATAGAAAAGAGGTGTTATTTGTGCAGTTAAAGCGTTTAGCTCAGGAGTTATTGACTCGGGAAACACGAATCTGTGAATATGCGGCAATGTCAATGCTAAAACAGCTTTCTGCTAATGTCACACATGCACACTGAACACTCTCCGCCGCATATTGACAAGCCCCGCCCCTTTCTGCTCATTGGCTACACGTTTGTTTTGATTTTGTTTAGTTAGTTTGTTTAGACTCAGTTTTCTGAAGCATTTCTCAAAAATCGGAGACCCTGCCTTTAAGTGCACCACCTTGATGCAAATTGAGGCTCCTCAACAATGTCTCAGTAATTTGGCTGTACCAGAGAGCTTTTTTTACCAAGATGTTAACACTGTTCCAAAGTCAGTTTTAGCAGATTACATGATATATATATATATATATACACATATATATATAAAACACACTGAAACTCAATAAATATACTGAAATATTTGTGATGTGTGTAACAATTCTTGTGTTGATTTATGCCAGATTATTTATAGCCATGGGCCTGTACTAGCACATTTATAATGATATTCAGTAGGTGAGCTAGTTTAGCGGCGATCTAAAACGTGAGGATGCACAGGTATGACAGAAAACTATCTTGGCAGATCTGCACAAGGACATATACAAAGAAACAAGATTTAAACCGGAAATTTATAAAATATAATAAACACACTACAAATACAAAAGTCTGCATACAAAACTACAGAGTAAATGGAAGGTCAGTGGTGCTTAGATGTTTATCGAAGATTCAAGACCTTTGGGGAAAGAACTGCTCGGATGTTGTGTAGTACTGCGTCTGATGTAAAGGAAACATTTATCTGAGAGGTGTTTCTGGAACATGTACTATTTGTCTTCACCCTGATGTCTTGCAGCTTCACAACTAAGAGCTTCTGCTGACCAATCACCATTTCTGCAGTCTTAAATAAACAGGAAGATGCTGAATTACGGTTAAGATGATCACACTGCCAGATCAGTTGTATGAATACAAAGCCTGTTCAGAGATGTCACATTTCCACAGCTTTCATAGACAGAAACCTTCTGAAATGAGTTAGAGTTTCTTTTCTCTCACCATTTTTTTAGTAATGATTATGCACAGCTGAGATAGCTTTTCATATTAATGGAGTTCTGGTAGCAATAGGTAAAGATAAAGCAAGTGTTGAATCCCACTGGTGTGGCATTATGAGTAATGTAGGAAACCACCAGCCGAAATGAAAATAAACTCATCTGTCATCGACTTAAAAAAGAAGTCATTGCACATTGAAAATATGAAAAGTCACATTTGAATCTCAATACAAATTATACAGACACCATCTAAACTTTTTCCTCACACAGTAAAAAGAAACTTGGTTTCATGAAATTCAATTATTAAATATAAGCTATGAACATGGTCATTGATGTGTGTGTTTTTTCTGATTGTGTTCAGCTGTTTGTTTAAGGTTCTTGTGAACAGCAGGTTGTGCAAGCATGAGAAGAATCACTTGGCTGTGAGTCAGAAGGGGCTTTTGGTGGTAAAATTATTTTATGGTGCTGATGTGCCTGTACTTGAAATAAAGGAAGCTCTCATTCAAATCTGTGTCAAAGATGACTGAATTCTTCTATATTTAAATCAGTAAATCATATCAATCGTTTAAAAAGACTTTCACTAAAGGTGGAATCGTTTATTTAGAAACTGACAGTAAGGTGTTAATGCCACACAAATCAAATTAATATGGAACTAAAAACACTAATCTACAGAATTGTTCTCTGTAATACAGAATATGCACAAGCTTGTGATCAGATTTCATAGTAACATACTATATAAAATGAGTTCTATATTAAATACATATTCACATTTATAAGCCATTTATGGTTGCTTTTGTGGTTGACATTTGTACCTTATGTCTGACATTTTCCTGTATCATTCCTTTTAAGTACATACAATAAAATAATGTCATAAAACAATATACATTTTTTACAATAAAATAATATCCACAGATGATAAGTATAATCATTATAAATATAAAACCTACAGTGGCATATACAGCATATATTGTACAGATTACACACAGTGTAAACTTTAGAATTCCCCTAACTAACCAATCCCAATGTAATCACTGTAAATATATCCCTTTTTTTATTTGATTTGATTTTATGAATTATCTACAATGAAATATATTAGTTTGCTCACTAAGACAAAACCCTCTTGATTTACAGACTTTATACATCTGTTTTCTATCTAATTTATAATTCTAAAGTTGTGCATATGTACATAATTATCTGTTATACCTCTTGTTTTTTTCTTCCTCACACTACTTACCATCTGATGATACAGTGAGATAGAACTGCATAATGTGCAATATTCCTCCATAGTTTACATCATATTGTATTTCATTTAATTGCATTTTTATTTTATTGTGTATTTTATTATACTTGATTGCATGTACAGACTTACACCTCTCTTTTTTCTATTATTTATTATTACTATTTGTTATGTCGTTTCATCTCTTCTGATGACTTTAAGAGCTTTGCACAATAATTCCTATGCACCAAATAAACCTCTTGAGTCTTGATTCTTGATATTATAGGCTACTAATTCAGTATTGTTTAATTAATTCCAGGTAGATTTAAGAGGTGTGTATAACATAAAAAATATATTTCTTTAATATAGTATTAAAGAATATCCAATTTACTATATAGTACATACTGTGTTATGCAGCATGCTCCTAGTAGAAAATCTGCACCAGAATGAGAGGACAAAACAAGGCTCAGCTTGAGGAACCTATAAAACATTATAATTAGACTATTTTGACTTCTTTTTGTGGAAACACACAATTATGCAAGACACAGTTTGGTAGAGTATAAAAGGTTAAGACATAGAGACCGTTGCTTCTCAGGCCAATGTAGAAAAAGGTCTGATGTGGATATTTCTGGTGTAGAATTCACAAGCAAAATACGAAGCTACTTCCTGCAGCTATGTACAGCTATAGAGAATGACAATGAGCCACTGCATGACACCCACACAGAGAAAAAATGTACAGCAAACCGGCCTAACATGTGTTGGCTCATCTTTAGGAAAAGAATTGATCTCTCTCTCTCTCTCTCTCTCGCTCTCGCTCTCTCTCTCTCTCCTGCTTGCTTGCTCCTGCTTTTCTCTGAGATGAGATGATGCATTTGCTGCAGAGTATAGCAGGATGAAACACTGCAGCTCTTCAGGAAGCGAGCCTCTGCATCGCCCTGTAGTTAACTAAATGAGGAGGGGGAGATTTTCCTTTCAACGTATCAGCAATACTGCAAACTCAGTGATCGGGCCACTGGAAACCAGCTCACTATCCGAGTATATGGCGAGAAAAAGTTTTCTGATATCAAAAGACATTTTGTACCTGTATATATCCAAATTCAGTAAGCCTGGAAAGATTTTATTTTATGCTTTATGAACAGTTAATATTGCTAAAAGCAGTATCTGGCTGATCCACTTGAGTAGAATGTATCATTTATTTATGTTAATAAAACAATAAAGTGAGGTCATGTCATATTAATTCATAAAGTAGAACTGCTGCAGCCTACAGTGAGACAAGATCATTGAAAAGATATGCAAAGGAGATTTAAATAACAAAAATTAAAAAATACAATTCTTCTTAAGTGTAAAGTACAGTAAAAGAGAAAAGTAAAGGTGTATAAACCACACAAAAGGTCATAAAAAGCAAGACACTGTGAAAAGTCCACATCAAGACTGATGATGCCAGGCTTCTACCGATACTGATATAAAGAGATATTGGATACTTTCTTTCTATAACATAGCCTGTCTAGAAAATAGCACAGAAAGGATCAATATTTACTATTATATACTGTCTGCATTCCTCTCTCACTCTTCTCTCTTGGGTTTCTTTTTATATGTTTCAGCATTTGCACTTATCCATAAATACTGGATATATTTACTATACTATACTATATATACACTATACTATATGTGCTCATCATATTAATAAAAAACACTAAATCATATAAAATAAATTACAATTATTATGATAATTATTAAAATAATGTCCAATTGAATGCCCAATTGTCCTAATAATTTTCTAAATAGTTTCCTATGCGTTGTAAACATACACTATATTCACTTATGTGAAATATACAGGTACAAACATGCTACACTGAAAAGTACAACTTATCTTTTGATTATTATTATTCTGATACTATTCACAGAATTGTAATAGATGAAAAGCCTTATATAGTTTAGTGCTTCAGGATTGAAAGCCACAAACATATCACTGTCTGCCTGTAAAAATACAGGTGATGCTTACATTATTAAAGAAAATATATTATATCATTATATTATTATTAAAAAAAACAACGAATGAATCAATAATAAAATATGCTTTTTTTGGCCTCCTTCAATGACTGTGTATAATTTCACAAGGGCACAGTGAAGAGCTGCTGTTTTTTGCCTCGTGGTTTATGACGCCATCTAGTGGCCACTCTGTATAACCACACGTTAAAAGACCATTCAATTTACATAATAACAACTAATAAATATATTATTATTATAACACAGACACTCATTTATTGTTTATTATCGTTTTCTAATCGTATAGTCTGCGTACAATATATTAATCTGCGAGAAATACGAATAAAGAACTATAAATCATCTGAAATAAAAAAGTATAAACATCATTTAGAATTCTGTTGGTAAATTTTATGTTAATATGGTAATAATATGCTAATTAGTATGGTAATTAGTAATAAAAAAAATTTGTTTATTTGTTTGAGTTCAGCTTGACTTTCTCTGGGAGGAGTTAAAGTGACACCAAGTGAAGCTCTCTCTCTCTCTCTCTCTCTCTCTCTGACACACTTCCATGTTTTTCCTTTGAAATGACGAAACTTTACTGAACAGATTTGTTCGTGTGTCTAAAAAATAAAAAGGGATATTTTGTAGTTAGACAGGAATTTAAAACTTACTGTAGGTAAAAAACGCGACGCGTGGACGAAACCAAGTGAAATGGAGACGCCAGACTGACTTTCCTGACAGATTTTACGCATGAAATCCAGCCCTAATCCGGTCTTCTGGCCTCTCAGGAGTTGTTTGAGGAAGTCATGGCGGTGTGGTGGGAGCAGGAGGACGTGGCTGTGTATGAGCAGGTTGTAATATTGTTGTCTTGTGCGCTCTCGGTCTTGGGCTCTGTGCTGGTTATTAGCACGTACGGGCTGTGGCCCGATTTAAGAACCACACCGAGACAGCTGTTAGTCTTCCTCTCGGTAGCTGATTTAGTCTCAGCCGTCTCTTACTCGTACGGAGTTTATAAAGTTTTTAAAGCGAACACTTGGGACTGCGTGACGCAAGGAGCCTTTTCCACTTTCTCCAACACCAGCTCCTTCTTCTGGACCGTGGCCATTGCTGTGTACCTGTACATATTCATCGTGAAGTCCAGTCAGAGACTAGCCGACAGTTTGGTCTTATATTTTCATCTCATCAGGTATAACCTGGGTGCTATACAGGGTTCATGTTGTTGTTGTTGTTGTTATCATCATCATCATCATTATTATTATTATTATTATTATTATTATTATTATTATTATCATCATCATCATTTTGCTGACCTGTGGTTACAATGGGTTCCTCTCTTTCTGTTTACATTAAATATATTTACACAATACATTTTATCCTCGATGTGCATCATTGTAGCACAACATGACATACTGTACATAATGCACTGTGCACACACTCAGGGGGTTAAAAAAAAGGTAGGCCTACTAATCTGTACCTTTCCTTGTCCCTGAGATTAGTCCCTTATCATTTGCACCTTTTAATATTTATCTTTCAGATGTAAATGTTGGTATAATGTAATAATCGACCTGTAATTAGCTTGCAGAGTTTTAAAGGTACACACACCCTTCTAGGTAAAAGATAAAGGAAAAAGATTAAGCAACAATGACTGGTACAGTTTGGTACACTTTCTAGGAGTGCAACAAGGTGTGCCTAACAAACTGGTCATTGAATGAATATAAATATAGATATATAGATTATTTATTTCTCTCATTTCTGTCAATCTCCTCATACATTTTTGTAGCAAAGATTCAAAACATTGTCTACTATACATTGTGAAAGAGATCGGCTGGTGGTTTCATTGAGCTTCTAACTTTTACATCCTCTTTTTGCTTTCTGTGGTCAGAATGGAACTTCAACAAAAATGAAGTGAATCCTATTTGATTCACTTGTTGATTGTTGATTCGTTTTCTGTAACAGCATCTCTGACAACAGTGACGGTAATGTTAATCATTGATGATGTGAAGCTTTCTGTATGTATTTCTACAGGAAGTAGAAAAATTTCCACCATGTTCTAATCTTGCTTCTACAGGTTCATCAGCCAAAATATTCTTACAACCATTCAAAATATGTTCGGTCACATTTAATGTTAAAACTTTGACTGGTGTTGTATAAAGCTAATTAAATTTCAGTTCCTTTTAAATTTGTATGTTTTGCATCTTTGTAAATGGACTTTTAATGATGACTGTGTTATTTAAAAATGGGCATCAGCAGGTATTTTGCACAAACTACAACAATTGAATAGTATGTGAATCACCACTTGTGGCTATATTTCAACTGAAATGTTATTTATGTAAATCTTTCTTTATTTAAAATCCACTAGTCATTGTTCTTGGTGGATATACTGTAAGTTATAAAACCAACAAGACAGAAATCTGTACACAACAGGTTCACAATAAATTATTTAACATGGTTCAATGCAATAAGAGTAACCGACTGTGTGAAGCATTTTAGCTGCAGGTCATAAATCAGTAAATGCTACCACCATTTGTCAAATAGTGTATAATTCACTGTTGTGTGTTTAACTAGAATTCTGTCTGTTATAGTTGGGGCGTTCCCCTGGCCATCACAGTGGCAGCCGTGTCTCTGCAGAAGATCGGCTACGATGCGTCCGAGGTGTCTGTCGGATGGTGCTGGATCAGCATCAAGGAAAACGATCATGTGTTATGGATGCTACTGACTGGAAAGATATGGGAACTACTTGCCTATGTGATACTGCCTGTGCTTTATATCCTCATCAAGAGACACATCCACAAAGCGGTAAGCCGATGGTGTCTGTTCTTTAACTTTCATTATCGATATATCACAATGTGAAACTGTCTGGTCTTGTGCTTTCAGTATAGATGTGGAACTAGTGAGGGTTTCTAATTATATATTGTACAGTTGTCTTTGGTTTATTCTATTCTTATTCTTATGTTGTGCTTGTGCCTAGAAAAAGTGAGCATAACACATTAAGGTTTAATCTGTTTAATCTGCTGCTTGTATTTTTTCCTTTATTGGATGAATGGAGTTTTTTTTTTAGATTGTCATATCTGGACAAAAGCTTCATAATTCACCCCATTTTATGTATTATGCCACATCATAAACCACAGTTACCCAGTGCTAAATCCAGCTTTATGCTCTCATCATATAGTGGCCTGGAATTGGTATTCATTTTCATTTTAATGTTCTGGTAATTTGGTGTGTTATTTTATTACAGCTGATAATAAATCCGTATGACATTGGCTTTAAGATAAAAGACAAATGCTTTCTAAAGTTGCTTACTACTGACAAGAATCATCAGTTGGAAGTGTGAAAGTTAGTCCCATTTGATGATTCTTGTCTGTAGTAATAAGCATCTTAAACTTTTCTATCCAGCATGCAGCCCTCTCAGAGTACCGGCCCATATTGGCCTGTAACCAACTTTCTCACTCAGTTCCTGCAATGGCAGACAGAAAGCTCACACTCATCCCAATCATCTTCATCACACTGCGCATATGGAGCACTGTTCGCTTTGTGCTGCTGCTCACTGACTCTCCTGCCAGAAAAAACCCTGTGCTGGTCACCTTACATGTAAGCATGAAGCAAATCATCTCCATTTAATTAAAAAGAAAAAGGAGGGAGGGGAGACATGCATTTCTAACACGGTTTCTGATTTTGAAAGTTGAAACCTACCTGTATTTAAGCATCAGTTTCTCTTTGCATTATAAAAAGAAGGAATAAAACATGAGAGTTTGCTTAAATTCAAGTTGTTCTGCTGTTTTTTTTTTTGTGCAGGGAATCGGGAACACCTTTCAAGGAGCAGCAAACTGCATCATGTTCGTTCTGTGCACTCGACCGGTGCGGGCAAGACTGTGGGCTCGGCTCTGCTGTCGAAGCCATGACACACAGAGCAACTCGGATATTCCGTCCCACCACAGAGCACACACACACTCGTATTCTCACACAGACAGGCCCAGCGTCTCCCACATGGGGGTTGATGAAAGTGAGGATGAGGAATAGTAAGTAAAACCCTGCTTGCTTGTTGACCTTCAGCACTTAATCTAGAGCACCACACTCAGCCAAGCAGATCTGCTGCAAAACTTGATGAACTGTAAAGTGACTGCCATGCTTTCTGCACAGAGGAGAAAGTGGATGCGTGTGAGCGTTCAAAACTCCACTTTCTGATTACACAGAGTGCATTGAAGGATTAAAGAAGACCTCAGGCACATGCTACAGTCCCTAGAGTCCAAGTGTGCTTTATGTTCACAGTGTAGCAGTGCTGTGTTATATGCTGGCACTTTAGTAATTTTTTCCCACACTTAATCATGAGCTCAGGGATGTGAGGATTTAGAGGTCATTTAGTTACGTGACCAAAACCCTGCACGTACTGTGAACATACTATTTGAATACCTCAAGTCGTTTTCTGACTAAACACATCTTACAGCACAGAGTGCCTTGAAATGGATTAACAATGCATTTGAAATTCTGTTTTAAACAGGTTGGATATGTAGCATGCCATTATTTACCTGTAACCAGACTGACTGTTAGGGTGTAATCTGGTCTAGTGAAAATTACAGGATACCTGGAAAATAATTACTCCACACTCTCCAGATCCAATAGTCTGTATATATATTATTTGAAAAATGGAAATTTGTGGCATAGTACACTTTATTGATGTTTTTACTGTTTTTGTTTTTTGTTTTTTTAGTAAAGTTACATTGACCAAGAGTCATTTCAGCTTGTGTGACTGTTTCATTGTGTTATCTTTGTTTATATGATGGCAAACACATTCAAACATAATGATCCACAATTCCTCTATAGAGTTAAACAAGTCACTCAAAATCTCAACATATCCATCCAATCAGAAATACTTAAGTCACTTTTAACATTCCCTTCTTGGAGCTAGAGAAAGAGCAGACAAGGAGAATTGTCTATTTGACACATTTTAATGGCGTATGTGACTGTAGGCCATGCTGGAGCTGATTAGGACATTTACTGACTCACTACTCTGAAGGCAGCAGCTAATGCTAAGTAACTCTAATGATTGCTCAGTACTAACAACATATTACATCTGCATCTCTTCTACTCTTCTCAGAGGTGTTCAGTGGGGGTGAGGTCAGGGCACTGTATAGACCACTGGAGTTCCTCCAGACTACTTGTCAATCCACAAATTCTCCATAGAGCTCAGGGCCACAAGCATGCTGGAGCATGGGCCTTCACCATACTGGGTCCACAAAGCTGGCAGCATCCAATTGTCTAAAATGTCTTTTTATGCTGTAGCATTATCATTACTCTTCACTGGAAATAAGGTGCTGAGCTGAAACCACAGACTGTTATCGAACTTTGCTATTTTTCTTTGTGCAGTCTGGTAGGAAACTTTCTGGCATCCACCAAGAACAGATTTGTTCATAAAACCGCCAGACTCCAGAGAACACGTTTCCACTGCTCTGGAGTTCCGTGCATGGCATTGCATATAATGATCTTAAACTTGTGTGCAGCTGCTCTGCCATGGAAACCCATTACTTGAAGCTTCAGTTGCTCAGATCTTGTGTTGGTGTTGTATTTGTGTTTTACACAGAGCTTTCTTTGAGTTTGTGTTGTATGGTGTACCATTTCACCGCTGAGCTCTCCGTACAGTTGTTATACAGTAGCTGATTTGGACTTTGATCCATGTTTACATTAATTATAGATCTGCCAGTTTTAGAATGACTGAGATTTGGATTAAAGCCAATTAATTCAAATGACTAGTTAAATAACATGGCTAGAATTCACAGATCCCTACAGGCCTAAAATTGTTTAAATAATTTACAGGGGTGTTAAAACACATGATTTGCCAGCTTTAAATTTACAATGGCATGGAAATCCAAATAGCTCCTTTAATTACAATAATCCCATTATAGATACCCCTTAATAGTACTGTTGTTCATGGAATATGATGGTGATGTCTGTGGAGAGGAAGTTTAATTCCATTTATGTTATCCATGTTAGAAGTTTTTGATGCAGAGGATTAATTTCCTGCTTGTTTGCTTAGGGGCTACATCAGGCATCACATGTTCCCCTTCTCACAACCAGAGGGAACCATCACCCAAGTACTAGCACTTCCAATCTGTTCACTTCTGCATCCATAGGCATTTATAGTATACCATGCTCACGGTATTGTTCACTGCGAAGCATTGTCAGTCCTCTGCATATACCGGGCCATTCTCATTGCCATGGTGTATGATTTCTGTGTTTGACCTAGTTTTCTGTTTGTTGGTTTTTGTGCTATTTAGATTCTGTGTCATGGATTTGTTTGTTCTGTGGATTGCTTCACTTTTTATTGAACTCTGCCTGATTACTGTTCGTTTATGTTGCCTCACAATTCTGGATTGTATGTTTCGGTGTTTAAATAAAAAGCCACATACAGTATGGATTCTACTTCCTCTGCTCTGGTTTCTACATTACAGAATGCCTGACGTGGATCCAGCAGAGTTTCCACAGCTACTGATGCTTGTAGCAAGGAGAAATGCTGGCATCTTACCAACAGCAAATCACCTCGCTCCAGGCTACAAATGGGCAATTACTGATCGCCATTCAAGGACTCCCATTTATGCAAGCCGAATCAGTCAAGATGGCACTCCCCAAGTTTGATGACTCTGCAGAAATATATAAAGAGATTCTATTTCAATGCAGTATTTATTTCACCCATCAACCCGAGGCATTTTCAAATGAAACAACTCTGTGTGCCTTTGTTATGTCTCTGCTAATGCGAAAGCTCTAGAATGTTCATCAGCTGTATGAGATAACAACTCCCAAATCAAGAGTTCCTTTGCCTATTTCACTCAGCAGATTCGGGAGGTCTTCTAATACCCTGTGGGAAGAAGGACATTTCTGTACATTTGTTACAGCTATGTCAAGGGATCAACACAGTAGCAGAATACACCATCCAATTTAGGAAACTGGCCACTTAGAGTGGCATGTACTCATGCAGGCACAATGCCCTTACACTATATCAGTTCATCAGTCTTGCCATTTGGCTAGACAATCTCCAACGCAACCATCCATCCATGAACCCACCTACAGAGAGAGCCCACAAATATCCGAGAATGACTTTGGTTTCAGCAGAGGAGCGACAGCGATAGATCACCAGGGTTTGTGCCTGTATTGTGGACAACCAGGTCATCACTGTGCTACCTGCCCTAACAAAGCCATTTGGGGAAAGGCCCACTCATCTTTTTCATCTTTCTGTTTACCAGCCGTCCAGACCCACCAGATAGTCGAGCTCATAGATTTGAGTTCCACTATTAATCTTATCCACCACCAACTGGTGCAGGAGCTCAGTAATTTCTGCCCATAGAATCGCTGTGGTAAACAATCAGACTATCAGGGATGGCATTACCCACCAGACAGTCCCTCTGGAAATTTGAGTGGAATGGTTCCACACTGAGATAATTACCCTATTTGTCTTCTCCTCTCTGTAAAACTTCTGTTAAAGGAACTCATCCACTGGTTCTCCACTGTGAGGGACACCATTTTAGGAGGGCTATACAGCAACCCTTTTGGACAATGACAATAGAGAGCCCCAACACCTAAGAACCTGTTAATATCCCCACAGAGTATCACAATCTGATTAAAGTGTTTAGCAAAGAACAAGCCACCAAGCTACTATTGCACTTTCTTTGGGACTGCATCATAGACCCGTTACCAAATGCCTCACCCTCCAAGTGCCATGCTTACCCACTGTCCATCCTAGAAATTCAATCTATGGAAGAAATATCAAGGAACCCCTAGCTGTTGCCTTTATACACCCTTCCACTTCCAAGATGGTAGGCTGAGACTCTGTATAGATATATTCTGTCACAATAAAGCACCAGCTTTTCCTACCATTAGGGGGCACTATAAATATCTTTTTATGCCTTATAAACTACCTAATGCACCAGTGGTCTTTCAATCTTTTATCAAAGTGATACCTTCCCTCAATCAATACATCTTTGTAAATATAGATGATATACTGATATATTCAATGACAAGAGAACAGCACATAAACCATGTCCTAAAGGCTTTTCTCCCTCTCCTTTAGCACCATCTATTTGTGAAGGCTGAAAATTGTTTATTCCACTGCACCACAACACCATTCCTGAGGTATATCATAAGCCATCAAGGAGTGGATATGGATCAGAAAAAGGTTATTGTTTGTGTGGGGTGTTACATGTTCTCTTGTTAGGTTTATATGCCCGCAGGTGGTTTGGCAACCCATCATCATATTTTGTGGATGTGCATTCGAATGTCTGGAGCCTAATTCACCATTCATTATAGATTATAGGGGTGCAGTGATTAGATTGGTTTATCAATATAAAAGGCAACAAATGTAATGCATCAAGGCATCATCTGTAAACTGATTATTAGTGATTACAACTGATTATAAATTATTCTTATTATCAAGGTTAATATAGCAAATTGGTTTAAAAAAGACTCAGCACTACAAGTAAGTGTGCATTCGTACCTTGTGCCCAGTAGGTTTCAGAGCCATCTCTAGTTTCTACAGAATCTCCGAATCTGGAGCCTACTTCACCAAGATGAATTGATGAATAAGTATTTATCTGAATTCCCTGTTTTACACTCATCATCATGTACTATGTGTACACCATATATTCAACTTTATAATTTTTCACCCATCAGCCTCCACTTTGTTTGCTACAATGCTGTACAGTTAACAATGAGCTATTGACCTTGGCCTAGACTGTCATTAAACCTTAGGATTGCGCTCTCACCACAATTTATTGAGTACAGTAAACCTGCACTATCCTTTTTTTCTCTTGGTGTCCAATTCCTGGACATTGCAGATTCCCACCTTCTAATGCTTTATGACACTGCAGAGGAACATCCCACAAAAAATGGCTTTAAAGCCCATGCTGTGGGGTCACCCTCCTCTTTGTAAACTTCAGCTCCGCATTTGTCCCGTGCACTGCAGAAATAAAGGAGCCAAGTCCCTACTGCTTAAGCTGACAAGGTACGCTACAATCAATAAGATTAATGAGTTGCTCAGGGAAGAATAGGAATGAGGCAGTCTGCAATGCTGCACTGCAGGAGGGACGCAATCCCAGTCGCACAGAGACCCCTACTGTCGACTGAGCACTGCTTCAGAAATCCTTAGAAATGACCTATGAGCAGGGCGTTATTGAGACAGGAAATGATTTGATAATTTATTAACAAACATGGACAGAAGCTGTGACTGTATATTCATTGTTAATATTTTGTAAGTTTGACTTAGAATTGTGAATTAGAATAGTGACCTTGACATGACTGTTAAAGATGAAAATGATTTGTGTTGTTTTCAATAGCTTATACACTATTTTCTTAATAAGAGTATTTTTCTTGCCATAAAAGCTAAGCTCTCTTAAGAACTGCTGGAACAGGCTTATTCTAATGCAATAATTCTTTTTTCTAATTTATGAACTGAGTAATCTTTCAGAGAACTGCATATGAGTCTCACCAAATATTTTCATGTCTGATGTACATTATAATAATTTGGAAACTTAAGTAAACTGTACTGACGTAAATGCAGTCCTACACTAATTAACTGTGAGGCTAAAAAGAGGCACATTCTACAGTACATTAATAATTTGGAAATGCAAGGAACAAGGAATGTTTTATAATTCCTCCACACTTGCCTGAACACAGGGTTTTGGCAGCTTTCAACATCCACTGAATTATGTCATTCAATGCACTCTTTTCTCGAGTTCTTGCACGTTCCCTTAGCATTTTGGCCGTCTGCCCACTTAATTCATTAAGTGCAACAGGGGAGCTAGGTGCACAATACAGAGGTAAAATACATTACCACAACTTCTTAATTTAGATTTTACATTTTTGATTATATAGCTCCTGGAGCTGATAGAATAGAGCACCATTGCATGAATATTAACCGAATACCTTGTTTTCCGACCAGTGAGAATCACTGATCAATTATAACGTGTTTAGGAAGGGGTTTAGAAAAGACTTGAATAGACAAACTCAAACATTACAGCTATTGACACATTATATATTATCAGGGTGCAGTGATTGGACAATTTGGATTGATGCATCAATTTAACAGGCAACAAATGAAATGAATTGAGGCATCAACCATAAATGGGTTTTTAATCATTATAATTCATTATAAGTGATTATAAATTAATCTTATTCTTATTATCAAGGCTTGAACAGCAAAATTCAGAGAAATTCAGAGTAACTATTAAAAAGAAAGCACTGACATAAATCATGTAGTATCACATCACAGCACATTCCCGGGTATTGACAAATATCAACAAATATTAACAAAAAAAAATTGTGTGTGTGCCCTGCGATGGGTTGGCACTCCGTCCAGGGTGTATCCTGCCTTGATGCCCGATGACGCCTGAGATAGGCACAGGCTCCCCGTGACCCGAGGTAGTTCGGATAAGCGGTAGAAGATGAATGAATGAATGAATTAACAAAAATTGTCTCAAGATTAGAAATCACATTGTATCATTGAAACCTGAGGTATACACCCCTATAGTGAAGACGCGTGTACCTTCTTCTTTGTTTCTCGATAAAGAAATATATACATGTAACTTTATTATACAGTTGATTTATAGTTACAATGTTGAGCCTAAATAGTAATAGCTCATATTTTGTATTGATATGCTTTCATTTTTTTGCATGAGAGATAAATAAGTGTGATATATTTTCACTTTATTTTATTGTAACATAAGTAGTAATATATATTGCCCTAAAGTAATGAAAGCTTTAATAATGCAGGATGCAATAGGAGGTTAAACAAATGTTTTGAGATCTTTGAGTCCCTAGAATTGTTTCAAAGTGATAATAATAGGCTTTTTGTGCCTCCATTAGCCACTGCAGTAACTGCAGTAGTGTGAGTCTGAGGCATGGAGTCACAGTGCCAGCCAATAAAAGCTTTTGCTGCATACATCTATACACTTCCAGTCACTTCCACAGTCTGTAGGGGGAGTCAGTGTGCTTTGCATGTCCAGTATTCACCTCACACACGAAGAGAAATCAGAGTTAATCAGACAAGAACGGTTTCTTTTAGATAGTGCTCCAAGGTAGTGGAAATGGCCTATTCATGACCTCCTTTTCCTGCCAACTGCTTGTTACAGTGATCAAAGTTGCTTTGGTGGGTTAACTCAGACCTGACAAAAGGATTCAAACCAGTTCCAAACAGCCTTTAGTGTTTCCTCTGTTGCCCTGTCAGACAAAAAGCCTACACGCTTCAGCTGTCATCCAAGCTCTCATTGCTCTCTCTGGGACAAAGACAGAATAAGGTCAGGGTGGGGGAAGTCTGGTTTTTCATCAGATTAGTGTCTGAATTAGAAAATGCAGGACTTATTTTAAGCCTAAAAGTGTGTACATGTATCAGGGTCAAAGTTAATTTTCCCGGTATAGATAGTATAAACTAGATCTATAAAGGAACAATAAGCACATAGATGAGATGTACTTTTAATAAACTTTAGTATTTTTTAATAGATAAAAGCTTGTACATTTTCATGTGCTTTTGCCTTCACTCAAACATTGGCCACAGGCAACATTTAAGTCTGTTTCCTAGATGCAAAGCAGGGCAGCATTCAAACACATAGACAGGAATTCAGGGGGATTAAACCCCATTACACACATACTCTCAATCACATAGAGATTCACACACTGTCTCACACAACACACTCACACACATTATCTCTCTCTCTCTCTCTCTCTCTCTCTCTCTCTCTCTCTCTCTCTCTCTCTCTCTATCTCTTTCATGCGCACACACACACAAAACACACTCCCAAACATTCTCTCTCACACACATAAATTTATTTTTCTCTATCCCTCTCTCTCTCTCACATACACATATCTTTTTCTCTTTCTCTCACTCACTCTCTCTCTCTCTCACACACACACATTTATTTTTCTCTCGCTCTCTCTCTCTCGCACACACACACGCATGCAATATCTCTCTCAGAATTAAATCATAGTTCATTTACTGGATGAGAATAAAATACATTTTAATGTTTTAATGAACAATAAAGCAATAAATACAGGAAAGTAATTCTATAATTCTATAACTAACTTTAATTAACAAGATAATCATCCAAACAAACAAACAAAATGAAACCCATGTTAAATAAGAAAAATAACTTTCAACAAGAATTAAACAGCATGTACAAACAAAGTAAACCTTATATTACATCAATAAAATAAGCTCTTTGTAAATAAAGAGCGGTAGTTGATGGAAGTTTCAGCCACTCAAGTGGTAATTAGCATCATAGCTAGTAAGCACTAGTTTTAACAAATTGATTAATTAGCGGTCATTTATTGCCAGACTTTTTCTTTTTTTCTTTTTTGTGTTTTTCCACTGCAGATGCCTCATGATCGCTGCGTACCCGTGGTCTTTTGGGTCGGATTAAATGTAAAAGGAGAAAACTAGGGAAAAAGACAAAAAAGCATTGTTTTCATTTTTTTTACTTTGTTTTACTTAACGTGATTAAAAACCTGTAGACTAAAAAGGTTGCAAGCTTTTGTGCATGGCCAGAACTTGTGTAGATATGATGTAGACTGTATGTGTGTGTTTATTTAGTTCTTCAGCAGGAAATGTCAATGAGAAGCAAACTGGAAGTGCACAATAAATCATTTTATTTGATTTTTTTATGGTGAGTGTTTTTTTAAATAATAAAAAAAGTCATAAAAAAGTCATAAAATTAAACTAATTTTTAATAATAGGCACAGTTCTATGTACAGACTCTCAAAGTATTTGAGAGGAAAACTTGTGACGCCAAACAGAATGACCCTACTTCTGGGTGACACCAGACGACAGGTATAAGGGTGTTCAGGATGAACAGAGTAGATCTGGCAGGTCAAAGCAGTTTATACCTCTTTCTCCTTCCTTCAGTAACATGGTTTTGCTTTCCCTTTTGCTCTCCCTTCAACCTTCAGTGATGTCCAAGTCGATTTGAGGAGCGAAGTTTGTCAGTGTTTGTGTGCCGAATTTCTCAATATAATGCACCTGCTCACCATCCTGTACCTGCTCCACCTCCATCATGGTGGGACAGCTGAGCTTGTCCCACAGTTGCTGCTTGATATAGCGGCCAAGAGCCAAGGAGTAGCAGCATGGCTGTCCGGTGGACGTCACTAGCTTTGAATCCACCACTGAGTGATAAACACTTTGGTACTCTGGAATGCTTAGTCCGTGGATCGTAACAGGCAAATCCATCAGTGACTCGCTGACAAAGCTCGGCCCTGGGGCAGCGGCAGCAAACGAGGCAGGTCGGGGACGGAATTCAGGAATCTCTGCGGCATTCACAACGAAACGCGCTTCCAGACATGGCCTCGGTTTTTGCAACTCTTTCTCCTGTGCTGATTGGATTTTCCTCCTCTTTGGAATCTGAACAAAGAAATGTGACGAGAACATGGACGGTCAGTGTGTATAAAGGTTTCACTGCCTCTGCTTTACATCTTCTGTGAAGTCTTTCATTTTTTTTACACCATTTGGATGACACCCCTTATCCAGAGCGACTTGTGTTTATCTCATTTTTATTATACAACCGAACTGAGCTGGGCTAAGCAGTAGGCAGCTGTAGCAGGGTCAAGGAAGCATTCTACCTTTAAACGAAAAAGGTTTCTTCAGGTTGTTTATACCTGTGAGTTTCAACATGGTGTTGAAACTCAGCGGAGGTCAATTTTATTATAGATTTTCTTTTCTCTTACAGTGGCTTAATTACAATCTACCACTATCTATCAAAAATGTCAGTTTTATGAATGTGATGGAAATTTAGTTCGTTTAGTTTGTTTTTCACAAACCTTCACATATAGATTTTTTTAAAAAAATGGACGAAATAAAATCCACTGAACTCACGTTTTTGTCACTGGGCCTGATGCACGATTTCAGATATTTAAGTTTAATTGCATCATTCTGCACTTCTGCTTCCCTCTTCTTCTTCCTCTTCCTCACAGTCTGAACCAAGAAACATGAGAAAATGTTAAAGCAAGTTGAAAACTATTTAATTACTTTTTATCTGGAAATGTGTTGGTGGATGTGGCACATATCTTGGTTTAGGTTTTTCTGCACATTTAATGACTTTTCATATCTACAGTGTAGAAAATTGGTATTGATAAATGTTGAAACTTTACATTTCATGGTATTGGGCTCCTGAAAATTTTGTCTTTAGGAGGCAAAAGGTATTAAATTAGAGGCCAGTGCTTTATATTCCCCTCACTTTAATTCACACCTAATTCAACATTTCTGTAATGAAGGTCCAGATTTTTATTTTGAATATTAAACATCCTGTTCTTCTGTTTCGCTCTTCCTCTTGTGAGCCAAGAGACAGTGTCTGGAGAAATTTTAACCTTTTTGTATGAGTTCTTAAAATTTCAAGACACTGTGAAATTTGTTCTGGATCTGCTTCATGAGGACTTTGAGGTGAACAACCTCTTAATCAATACACGAAAGAACATTCTACATTCTATGCTGGATCTCTATCATTGAGCATTCTGAAGGCTTTGGCACGGAGTAGTTGAATGGAGGTATTGAATCTATAATGAACTAATGATGAAGATGATGAGCTAATTTATGAGTTACTCAGGAGCTCCTGGTTACACAACTGACTGTATGTGACTGTACAAAGGACATCATTTACAATCACACCTTCCAGTGTCACCCAAATGAGGATGAGGTTCTCTTCTGAGTCTGGTTCCCCTCAAGGTTTTTGAGTTTTTCCTCAACACAGTCACCTCAAGCTTACTCATTAGGAATAAATACAAATGAATTTAAATAAAAACATTATGTTCTGTAAAGCTGCTTTAAGACAATGTCCACTGTTAAAGATAGATAGATAGATAGATAGATAGATAGATAGATAGATAGATAGATAGATAGATAGATAGATAGATAGATACAGGCAGACCTATAGATAGATAGACAGACAGACAGACAGACAGACAGACAGACAGACAGACAGACAGATAGACAGATAGATAGATAGATAGATAGATAGATAGATAGATAGATAGATAGATAGATAGATAGATACTTTATTGATGCTAGTGGAGATTAAGCATCCAGTAGCAACATACAGGGAAATACTGTAAGATTATTACAAACACAGCTTCTGCCTCAAAGAAATTCCTTTCCTTTTGATGTTTAATCGTCATTTTACGCTTTCAGCTCTCTATGAGCTTTATGTTTTTATTGATTTGTGGATGTTATTAAATAAAATAAAAAATTAAATCAATTAAACAAACTCAGCAAACTTACTGTTTCATTAGACTGCTGGAGGTCAGAAACCTTAGCAGTGTTTTTAAGCAAACGCTTTTTCCGAGGTTTCCTTAGTTCACCAGCATCATCTTGCCCTTTTGCTTCCCTCTTCCTCTTCTGCACAATCTGAAATGAAAAAAAACGACACATCGTTTCGGTCAGGACCTTGTGCAGAGGGCTGGCTTGGTTCTTCTTATTAATTTTCATGATGATCTGAAGATATCTCAAAGTAATGAATTCAAAAGAACACTTTCAGCTTGTGTGTTTGAGGGTTGGTTTTGTTTGAAAGCTATGGTTCCAAATCTGTTCTGATGGAATCTGTTCAGAATCTGGTGATGTAAGATGAGGTCATCAGGTTGTACAGCAGCAGCAGCTTCAGGGCAGAGACACTGGAGATGATTTATAATTAGATGGCAATGAAAGAGTTAAAACACAATGGTTTTAAAATAAAAAATATATATACATTCTGTATATATACATTTTTTTTATTTCTATTAGGAAGTGAATCAAGTTAAAAACATTAACAAAGATATATTTCAAGGTCTACACAAACACACACACTCAGATTTTCATACCCACACAACCACACAGACATACACACACATTCTTTCTTACACACGCACACAAAACCACACACATTCTCATACACACACAATCACACAGACACACACACTCTCAAACACACTCTCAATCACATAGAATTATTATTATTATTGTTATTCATTGACCTGTTATCATGGATTGGTCTCACTAAAGGCTTTATCACAGTGTGCACATGACATTTATCAGTGATCTGTTCAGCAAGCCAGTAATAACACCCAAACACTGATGCCAATGTCCAAAGTGCATTTTTAAAAAATGCAGGCATTTATCTCACATTCAGAGTTTATATTAGGAGCTATTTGCAGTTAAAATCTGTCTTTGTTATTGTCAAAAGTCATCTAAATGGAGGACCTGAGTGAAAGAAAAGGAGTGAGTCACTTGTTATTATTCAAAATGTTACATTCTTTATGAGAGTCTCATGCAAGCAAAGAAGACCAGTTTGTTTGAGACCCTTTCTAGACTTGTGTGTTGTGACATTTTTCTATAAGATTTGTCAAAAATTGTGTAGTTTAACTAGAAACATTTGTAAACAAGTCCTTGTCTTCCAGAAACTCACTTTGCTGTTGGCTTTTACGACCCTGATCTCTGCATTTGGCTCGTCTTTTCAGTATGGCTACAATGTGGCTGTTATCAACTCACCAGCCCCAGTACTGGTTCTGAATTTACATATTTACTCTGATTGTTTATTGTCTTTGTATACTCTCTGTAATCCTATGCATGTAAATGGACTTTCAGGACATGAAGAGTTTTTACATCAATGTGTTTGAGAGTCGCAATAGCACAGTCACCAACGATATGTTAACTCTGCTGTGGTCCCTGACTGTGTCCATGTACCCCCTGGGGGGATTCTTTGGGTCTCTCATGGTGGCACCACTGGTGAATAATTTTGGAAGGTAACTAGGGCTTTTGATTCACATAACGCTTGAAAATAGAACCCTTTTGGGAGCCAAAGAACCCTCAACCTCCTTGAATAACATTTCCCAATGTAATTTCCAAGTCGACAAGGGAACAATTTAATTTTCCATAAATGACTTGTTATTTTTTCATTTCTTTTGTCCTGAGGTAATAATAATAATATTCTGCAAGGTTATATATCACATTCTCTTAGAAAAAAAGAGGTTTTGTAATAAATAAAAAAAAATCGTTAAGGCTTTAAGGTACTACTTGGAATCATATTGTACAGGAAAATAGTTCTGCCAGAGGGACAAACTGAACCTTTAAACATTTTATTTTTAACCAGTCTTTTAAAAGTGTACTTTAATTTATCCCATATTTAACCATCATATCCCTAACTGATTAAGTCCCTCTATCCTGTTATAATAACATCTAGTCTTCTGGGAAGGCTTTTCACTTGATTTTGAAGTGTGGCTTTGGGGATTAATTCTTGTTCAGCCACAAGAGCATTAGTGAGGACAGACACTGATGTTGGGTGAGAAGGTCTGGGGTCCAGTCTGCATGGGCTGTCCTTCTCATCGTACACGTAGTATGTGGTACTGTACATATGTGGGAAATGCTTGTGTAAAAATATGCATCTCCTTTGCCTCCTAAGAAGGCACAAACATTGAGCTGAAACTTAATGAGCTGATCTATTTGGATGCTTTTAAAGTGATATCAAATGGCTTAAAATAGTGACAGAAACATCTGGCTGTAGATGCTTTGCCTGATAGTTATGTACTGATATTGTTCCTGTTCTGATCATACATTTTGATATATTGTAATTTGTTTTAATGTTTGTGTATGTATATATGTATGAATGAAAGTATGTATGTATGTATGTACTGTATGGCTGTTATTTTTTAAATCCACAAGAACTGTACTGCTGCTTATTTTGGCCAGGACGCTCTTGCAAAAAGAAATTTTTAATCTCAGTGTACATTAACTGGTAAAATAAAGGATATAAAAAAAATATTTAAAAAAAAACATGAACTCTATCTTTATATGTAACTAAGTTAGCATGTCTTTAGTCTTTGCTAATGCCTGATTCAACTAACAATAATTAGAGCAACTAAGATAATTATCTTACCAGTAAGTCAGCATCTAGCTAATGGTAATTATGGGTTATTTACCTTATATTGTATTTCTGATTAATTTATTAACAAACTATATAGCCCTGGTTATACATGTGACCTGCTTTTGGAATGTGAGTAAATTTAAATGTAGTATCCTTTCCTTTGAGGACATTTTTGGCAGGATACTTATATATTTGTTCATAGGAAACTATAGGATACTATATTTGTTCATAGGAAAGGTACCTTGCTGTTCAACAACATCTTCTCCATCGGCCCTGCTATAATGATGGGTGTGAGTGAGGTGCTGGGATCTTTTGAGATTATTATCGTGGGTCGTTTCTTTGTGGGCATCTGTGCGGGTAGGTAGATCTGCACTCACCAATACATATCAAATTGCAGAAGTTTATGCAGTTGCAGAATTGTATAAATTTATGGCTCTTTTATAGGCATTTCATCCAATGTGGTGCCAATGTATTTGGGAGAACTGGCCCCAAGGAATCTCAGGGGAGCTATTGGGATTGTGCCTCAGCTTTTCATTACTATTGGCATTCTCACTGCCCAGGTGTTTGGTATCCGAAATATTCTTGGCAACGCAGAAGGTAAAGTAAACACACAAGTGGTTAAGGTTTTTGTCTAGTAGAATAATAACTCAAATTTCACTAATGGATAAAAAACCGAATGTAATGTAACTTAATAAATATTACCCAATATTATTCACTGAATAGTTTCCATATAGAATATATAATATATGGTATGGTAGATATATACATCTATTGTTATATTCGTTACTACCTAAATCCTAAATATTGTGGATTATATATATATGTGTGGATTATGTATACAGGAGAGTTCACAGGAGTGAACTTGTGGTATTCTGTCCTCTCTGTAGGTTGGCCCATTCTTCTGGGTCTCACTGGAGTTCCTGCTCTCATCGAACTGCTTCTGTTGCCCTTCTGCCCTGAGAGTCCTCGCTACATGCTCATTCAGCGCGGTGATGACAATAATGGCAAAACTGGTATCCTTTTATTAATAATTATTTCTGATATAAATTGAGAAGCAAGTGTGACCTAATATGTTTGGGAAGATTTAGCAGGCAGTCCTTGAATATTTACTCTTGAATATCGAGTTGTTGCAAGTTTAAAGACAAGAAATATCTTCAACTGTATTTAATGCAACAAACTTTTTTTTATCAATATACACATAAAAGAGCCCATATTTAATCAGGGTTGCCAGGTTTCAACAAAAATTTCAATCCAGTTACAGCTCACATAAACAAAAAACCCACAGAAAAGACCTAAATGTAACCTTCTGCTAATGCTTGTTTCCCATTTTTAAATTAGCTTGCAATGTCCAAGTCAAAGGCAATTTGGTGTTTTTACAAATGTTTAGAAAATATATATTTTCATGTCTCTATAAGCTAAATAATCTTTACAAATCTAAACAAACCTTATATAGGATAGAGTGTGCTGTGTTGTGTTGCAGCATTGCAGCGTCTGAGAGGATGGAAGGATGTAGAAGAGGAAATGGCAGAGATGCGACTTGAAGAGCAGTCAGAGAGAGCCGAGGGCCAGCTTACTGTGCTCAAGCTCTTCACCTTCCGCTCTCTGCGCTGGCAGCTGTTGTCCATCATCATCATAAACATGGGCCAGCAGTTATCAGGAGTGAATGCCGTAAGCCACATCACACTGACTGCAAACTGCTCAGAGCACCATGTTTTCTTTTAGTGCATGCCAGTATGATTTTGTTGCAGCTGGATTAATATGTAACTTTACTAAGAATGAATCCCAAGTCTATTCGCAGATTTATTACTATGCGGACAGCATCTTTTCTTCAGCTGGAGTGAAAGAGGACCACGTTCAGTATGTGACTGTTGGAACAGGATCTGTAAATGTCCTCATGACCATTGCTGCAGTAAGTGTTACATCACACCATGAACAAGGTGCTTTACTGATTCATCATTCATGAGTGTGTTTTGCTGTTGTATAGGTGTTTATAGTGGAAGCCTCTGGCAGGAAGCTGCTGCTTCTGATTGGGTTTGGGATCTGCTGCGTAGCCTGTGTGATCCTTACTGTAGCTCTCAGTCTGCAGGTATAAACCACAACACTAATCTCCCAGAAGAGCACTTAAAATCATTTTCAATTTTCAAAAAATGCCTGCGGGGCCCACCACTGTAATAAATATCATCAGTGGGGTTTGATAGATGTCATAAATAGAGCCCTGAAACTCTGGGATGGAGAACATGCTGTTGCAGCAGTTCTTTGTCTAGTCAGTGACAGAAGGATGTTCATAAATGTGAAAAAGTTACAGTGCATTAATAGACTGCTGGACTATCCTAGGACACCATGCAGTGGATGCCCTATGTCAGCATTACCTGTGTCATCATTTATGTTATTGGTCACGCCATAGGACCAAGTAAGTACACGTTTGATCTCATCTAACCGAGTGGTGCGCAATTTATTTTGTCTAATGCATCCTTTTGGAATATTCAGTGTCACTACATGACAAACAAGAAGTGGACTCTTAAATCTGTTCCTCTCCTTTCTCAGTGAACATGATTCTGAAAAAAGCAAAAGGCTTCTGATGCTTATTTCTTCCTACAGGTCCAATTCCCACCGTAATTACCACTGAGATTTTCCGCCAGTCCTCAAGACCTGCAGCTTTTATGGTGGCAGGCTCTGTACACTGGCTGTCAAACTTCACCATAGGCCTGGTCTTCCCCTTCTTAGAGGTCAGAGTTCAATTCAAAAACCAAACACACTAAAAATTGTAATATTTTTATTATAGCTAAGAAGTTCCCTATTTTTTCAAATCCTTTAAGTAAGTATGTCTATTAGTACTCTGTGTGTACTGACTATGTATGAGCATATTGCACATTTTCACCTGTTAATTTCACCTGTATGTTAATTGTTTCTGCAATTTCTGGAGCACGCTCCCAAGAATTTCACTCGCCAAGGCATATGTGCTGTGGTGATGTGACAATAAAAGTGACTTGACTTGACATGATAATTCAACAGCTAATGAGCAGGACTGCATTCTTTAAGTTCTATATATTTGCTTTCTACAGAAAAACCTGGGAGCCTTCAGCTTTATCGTCTTTGCTGGAATCTGCCTGGCCACACTTATCTACATTTGGGTGGTCATTCCAGAAACAAAGGGTGCCACCTTCTTGGAGATCAGCAAGCTGTTTGCTAAGAAAAACAAAGTGGAGATTGTGGTAGAGGATGAGGATTGCCAGTTGCAAGAGGCTGGAGTGACAGACCATGAAAAGGACATAATTACAGCATTCTAAATACAGGATGGCTTACTGAGTGTTGTTTTGAATATATATGAACTTTAGTCTCGGTCTGGAACTCAGTACTCATTGGTTTGAAATTGTATTGTTATGTCACTTCTCCTTTCACTTAACTGCACTTAGAATGACTAGAATGCAGACTGTAGACTATAAAGGGCATCAGGTGTTGAAAAACGTTGGCCTGCTGCCTAAAGAACATTCACCATACATCAGCTCAAAACGTAATTGTATGTCTGACATTACAATAGCAGCATAATTATAGCAGAACAAATCCTGGCTCTGCTAGTGTTACATGTGTGCAGCCGTCTGTTTTGGAACCTGAGATCAGACCAAGACCAAGTTCTAAAATATGGTGTAGAAACATTTGAATGAATCAGCAGGAAGTTTCATATTCTGTTGACAAGCATTTTACTTAATTATTAATTAATGCTTTATACAATGTCCAGCAAATGTTTGGTGTGGTACATAGTTTAGATACTCCATGTAAAATCCTAAAAGGAATCTAACAATAACATGTACAGTTGAAACCAGATATTTACATACAGTACACTTCAGAAAAAAACACACAAAAACTTTTATTTCTTTACTGTCATACATTAAATCAGAGTAAACTTTTTCTGTTTTAAATCAATAAATATTAACATATTTTGCATTTGTTAAATGTCAGAATCGAGCGAGGGAGAATTTTTATTTATTTTTATTATCACTTTCATCAAAGTCAGAAGTATACATACACTTCCTTAGTATTTGGTGGAATTGCCCCGAAACTGTTTCACTTGGGCCAAAGGTTTTGGGTATCCTTCCACAAGCTTTCTACAATACTGTAGTTTGCTGGAATTCTGGCCCACTCCTCTTGACAGAACTGGTGTAACTGGGTCAGGTTTGTAGGCCTTCTTGCTCGCACTGGCCTTTTCAGTGCCGCCCACAAATTTTCTATGGGATTGAGATCAGGGCTTTGTGAAGGCCACTCCAATACCTTGACTTTGTTGTCCTTAAGCCACTTTGTAACTAATCTGGAGGTATGCTTGGGGTCATTGTCCATTTGGAAGACCCATTTGCGCCCAAGCTTTAACTTCCTGGCTGATGTCTTCAGATGTTGCTTTAATATATCCACATAATTTTCTTTTCTCATGATGCCATCTATTTTGTAAAGTGCACCAGTCCCTGCTGCAGCAAAGCAGCCCCACAACATTATACTACCACCCCCATACTTCACAGTTGGGATGGTGTTCTGAGGCTTCAAAGCTTCGCCCTTTTTCCTCCAAATATAACGTTTATCCTTATGGCTGAACAGTTAAATTTTTGTTTCGTCAGACCACAGGACATGTCTCCAGAAATTAAGATTTTTTTTCCCCCATGTGCAGTTGCAAACTGTAGTCTGGCTTTTTTATGGTGGTTTTGAAGTAATGGCTTTCTCCTCCCAGAGTAACCTTTCAGCTCATTGCGGTACAGTATTCGTTTTAGTGTGGATAATGACACTGTCTTACCAGTTTCAGCCAGCATCTTCACAAGATCTTTTGCTGTTGTCCTGGGGTTGATTCGCACATTTCGCACCAAAATACGTTCCTCTCTGGGACTCAGAATCCGTCTCCTTCTTGAGCGGTATGATGGTTGTACATTCCCATGTTTTTTATACTTGCATATTATTGTCTGAACGGATGAACGTGGGACCTTCAAGCATCTGGAAATTGCACATAAGGATGAGCCACACTTGTGGAGGTCAACAATTCTTTTTCTGATGTCTTGGTGGATTTTCCCATGATGTCAAAGAAAGAGGCTCTGTGTTTGAGGTGTGCCTTTATATACATCCACAGGCGTGCCACCAATTAACTCAAATGGAATCAATTAACCTATCAGAAGCTTCTTAAGCTCAGAATGGAATCATCTGGAGTTTTTTTTTTGTTTAAAGGCACGATAAACTTAGTGTATGTATACATCTGACTTTGATGAAAGTGATAATAAAAATACATATAAATTCTCCCTCGCTCAATTCTGACATTTAACAAATACAAAAAATATGTTAATATTTATTGATTTAAAACAGAAAAAGTTTACTCTGATTTAATGTATGACAGTAAAGAAATAAAGGTTTTTGTGTTTTTTTCTGAATGTATGTAAATATGTATGTATGTAAAATATGTATGTAAATGTATGTAAATATCTGGTTTCAACTGTAACTGTTTAAACGACCACTCATAACACCTTTGAGCGTAAATGGACTATTTTTCATTTGATTCTCCAAAGAACTGCTGAGATTAGTATCCAGAGTTACTTAATATTTGTATGTATATGAAATGTAATTTTAAATCAGTTTTACATTTTGGAAAAAAGAATATCTCATATGTTACTTTATTTTAAAAACATTTCCTATTAATAGTCAGAGAGAGGAAAAATCAACAATGTGTTATTCAGGCCATTCAGAAGAGCTTATTAGGTTTGGATCAGGAGCACCTGTGTTCAATCTCCAGCTGGACTCCTC
Organism: Tachysurus vachellii; assembly: GCF_030014155.1. Taxonomy (NCBI): domain Eukaryota; kingdom Metazoa; phylum Chordata; class Actinopteri; order Siluriformes; family Bagridae; genus Tachysurus; species Tachysurus vachellii. The sequence continues at coordinate 8,548,132 of NC_083478.1, read as the reverse complement.
CATACAGACTCATGCGAGTGACACCCCAATTCAGCACATTGCTTTTCCCTGACTTTCTCTCACATTTCATTTCCTCCCGGATCTCTTCAGGACCCAGTACATAATCCCATATATTCACATCAGTCATGTAGCCCACAAATGCATCCGAATCAGAAATTCCCAAGAAGCCATCCTGGTCCTTTCCCAGTATGAGGTCACCACCGGGAGGAATGGTGTAGCCCGCTCGCAGGTATTGCTCCTCCCCAACAACACCATTCACCCAGAGCTCCGCCCCTCCTGTGTGTGAAGCCCAAGTCAGGCAATAATGTGCCCAGACATTGGGACGCATCTCATGGGGAAGGTTGACAAACTCATTTCCAATCCAGAGCCCCACCTCGAAGCCCATAGTGATCATGAGCTCATTTTCGTTTTTGGGGGTGGAGTAGGAAAGCACGGTTTGCACAGGACGGAAGTGCATACGTAAGTTCATGCACACTGTAAAGGAGTGCAGGTTCATTGGCTGAGCCAGATTTATCAGAGCATAACTCTCTAGCTGGTTTGCAGAGAAGTAAAGCACTAGTGGGAATATCTGTGTTTCTTAAGTGGAAAAATTAGGATAGTGTTAGTCTTTTATGGCACATTCACTAATTGGGATTTAGGAAAAAATCAAATACTTGCTTACCTCTGCGGTTAGGCCTATTAGCACCATCTAAACAACAAACAAGTTAGGAGAATGATTTGCACAATAAATAGTTTTCTATATATAGTTGTCTAAAAGCAAGCCATTTCAAACAGATTAACACCTATAGTGTTGGCACAAGTGAATCATACCTGAGTATATGTGCTTTCCAAGAGAGGTAATCATGCCTTCAATATTTAAAAGCTTTTCCTCAATCTCGTCTTGCCTACAAAATGCTGACAAGAGATAAAAATAAAACAGAATGCAACTGCACACAAAATTCTTTAAAAATTAATAAATTAAAGAAATAAAAATTGCTTTTTAATACAAAAGTGCTGTGTACATACTGCCTTTGGCCAGGCGAGGGAGGAATGAGGACTCTACCACTCGGTCATTGAGAGGCTGTGCCATGCGGTAGTCATTCCACAGGGTTTTATTTTCCAGGTCCATAAGTGTGCTTTCCAGCTTCCTGATCTGCAAGTCACAGACATTAATAAAAGATGAATTTGAGACTTGTGTAACGTTTGAAATGTATTCTAATCATGAAATACCTGGTTATGGGACAGGGTGATGGGGGTATCAAACACAGTCCACAGAATGCTCTCGTAGCATGGTGGAGTCGTAAGAGAGCCCTCGTATCTGAAGAAATGAGCGAAGTTCTCAGGCAGCATGGAACGGACATTTAGAGTAGAAATATACATGGACTGCCCTGAGAAAGGTTATAGAAAGGAAGTGTATGAGGATTGAGTGTTAATGCAAAAATATCTATGGTAACATTCAATACAGTAGCTACCTGCATATTTGACGTTTTCCAAGTTATTGATGAAATCGCTGTAGTATGTGTTCTCAAAGTGACCATCCTGGATACAAGGAAAGGCACACATTAAAAAGTTATTATTGCCAATCTGACAGTAGACCCTGATGAACGAATTTATACATATGATTGTGCAAATCGATGGTTTCATAAATCAATGCTAAAAGCATGGGTACAAGTCAAAACTGTGAGCTAGAGAGACACTGCATAATGCAGCTGAGGAGAAAGCATGTAGCATCACTGTTACACCGCCATGCATTAACACTAACACTAAAACTAGAGAGAATGGCCTAAATATATTCTTCTGGGATTAAAAAAATGCCAGTGAGCCAACACGCAATGACTAGCTCAATGGCCTCATTTAGAAGAGTGCCTGACCCTGCACTGCACTTACATTTTAGAATTTAAATTGCCTCAATATTTGTTCTTGTTTCAGCTACAAGTAAAGGAATTAGTAGGTTAAAGTACTGATAGTAACTGCAAAGAGACTAATTCAGTGAGTAACTAGGGTTCTGGCACAATCTAATTCTTTCCAGATTCCAGACATACACACTGCAGAGTATGTTCAATATTTTTGTTTAAATCCTTGGGCCACTTAGCCGACAAGACAAACCATATGAATAAGACAATATGATATTCCTATGCAATATTCTTATGAATTAATCTGAAGAATTTCCATATAAATAATACTGTCAACAGTATTTGTAGGTCTACAAATCAGCGGTCTACAAATCAGTGCTTTGGAATTCCATGGTATAAGAAACCTGTTTAAGTATAAAAAAAAGGTCTGACTGTAATCCTTTATATTAATATGCATATAAAATAATTTAAGATGTTAAAAAACAATGCAATTTATTCACAAATATTGTATGTTCTATTTCCACAAGATGGAAGTCTCATACCTACATGAATTTGTAAAATATATTTTTAGATAATTTGCTATCTAAATATATGCAATATAGGATAAAGGTTCATTGTGTTATGATTTACCTCATAAAAGAAGGCCAACACTGCCAGACCATCAGGTTTATCCTTGGCCTCATCAAAGCTCATGTACTTATCAGAGTTGTAGTGCACCACATGGAGCTTTAAAACACACCAGGGCACAGAGATTAGTGCCAAGTCAGACTCATAAAGATCATACACATGGCTCAACGTGTTAGTTAAGTTAAGAATTATACATGATATGACATTAGACATTGGCTGGTATTTGTCCAATACTTTAAATAAGCAATGGAAGAACTTATAAACATCTTACTTCTGCCATATAACGGATGCCATCCATTGTATGTTCAGAACCACTGGCTTCCAGGTCCCGTCCACCCCAATGTAAGTGCATTTGAACGGCTGTATATTGGTTTGGCAAGCCCTTCGTTATCACCATAGTGGGTGGAAGGTTAATTTGGACTAGTGAAACCAAAAAAGATAGAACTCAAGAACTCACATACCCTGATGATCACTGGAATAATCAAATTTTTCTCTTTGTCGTAAATGATTGGTATGAGTTAATCGATTTTTTGCTCCAGTCAATAATCTTGAAATAAGATGGGAAACACATTAATAAGTCAAGCGGCACTTGCAGCTCTAACACACACACACACACACACACACACACACACACACACACACACACACACATATATATATATATATATATATATATCTCAATATATATCAATATATATATAAAGAGAGAGAGAGAGAGAGAGAGAGAGAGAGAGAGAGAGAGAGAGAGAGAGAAATGGAAGCAAGCCAACTGAAGTGTGTAGTTGTAGGTGTATAATGACAAGCATTTTTATATCCGCCCCACTTGTCCTGGCATGCATGGAGGAGGGATGGGAAACTTGCACCTTGTTCCATTCATGCACAGTGATGAATAACGAACTTGTAAGAAATGGCCTAACCTGATTTGTAAGTTAAGTTGTGTTGGAATCATGTACATGTACTGATGTTAGTCAGCAGAATTTTCATTCCCAATACTTAACATTAACCTACTTAACATTTCAGAAGCATTTGTAACATGGGTACAGTAATGTGGAGACATTTACCTGAGTGTCCGTTGTTGATCATGAGGAAGTTGCCGTTCTTCATCTCGCCATATCCGGTCATCTCGAGCTGTAGCATGTGTGGGTTGAACCGCACGTTGCGCCGCTTGATGTCGATGGGAGACTGTTTGCGGCCACCGCACGCAGGATACTCATCTGGCCAGTGGATCTGATCCAGAGAACCCTCTGCGAAATTGACAACTTTCATCACACACAACATATTCATGTTTCAGCTGGAAAATGAGTCTGTGTGCTTAAGTATGGAGCGTTAAGGCTGAGAAACAGTGTCCTTGGTAGTTGCGCACTGATAGTTTCTACCAAATAAAGCTTGAATATGAGTCATAATATTTTTTTGTGTTAGAAAATCTGTTGGCATAACGGTGATAGATAGCAACATCGAGCTATGGTGAAAACAAAAACATAACGCTGTGATGCAGAAACCTCAAATATCCACAAGTACAACTTTTCCCACATACTCACAAAAAAGGGTACTAAACTGTACCTTCCTTTGTCTCTGAAATGGTACCTTTATTGTATTTTTAGTATATATCTTTTAAATCTTTAAAAAATATATTTTCTTATCTATAAAAATCTTTAACTTTAAAAAACCTGTAACTTTAAATCTATACAGAAAAAAGTCATTAGAGTCCAATTATGTACCTCACAAAAAAAAATAATAATAATAAAAAAGGGTACACTATATCCACATTTGAAAATAAAAGACATAAGCACCTAGGTAGCACCCAAGGTAGCACCTAAGTAACAATAAATGGTATAGTTTTATTTCTAACTATGCAATTTCTGCATTACATTTTACTGTAACATGTTTTCCCAAAGTTGTGACCAGCCGAGTGTTACTCTAAATTCAGTTCCAAAGGGAATTAACCTCAATATTAAAGTGCTTATACAAAGCCAGCACTATAATAATGCAACCGTAAATTTACTATTTAAATCGAAGTTTCAAAAGTACTTGCCTTTATATGTCCAGTGTACCCCAGCTCCAGCCAGTACAAAGCTCAGGGAAACAGCATGTATAATCAAACTGAATAGCTCCATTGCACATCTGTGTGTGTTTTGCACACTCAGACTGGAGCAGTTGTTAAAAGGGAATGGAGGCGGGATTTAACATGTTGGTGCCTTGAGGCCAAACCCTCTAAACATCAGTGTGAGTTTACATGCTGTAGGTCAAAGAATGTTGCTGTAAATGATGTAAGTGGGTGACGGATCTACTCCATTCCTGATCCAAATTCTTCCACAAAGTTAGAAGCACACAGTTTTATAGGATGTCTTGTAAATGTGTAGCATTAAGATTTCCCTTTTCTGGAACTAAGGGGCCCAGAACTGTTTCATAAAAACAATGCTCCTGTGGACAAAGTGAGGTGCATTAAGGAACAGTTTGTCAAGAATGATGTGGAAAACTTATGTGTACCTGAATGGGCACAGATCCCCACTGCTATGTTCAAAATTAGTTTGAAAACCTTCCTAGAATTGTCATGTCAACGTCAACACTGTCAACTTTAATATAAATATATGAGAGATGGTTGGCTGTTTAAAAACTTTTTTTATATTAGCAGTGCCATTTTTGTGCCAAAAAATGGGTGAGGCTCGGATAAATTGCTTACATATAAAATAAGGCACAGAATATACAACCATAGAGCATGGACAAATATATAATAAATACAACAATAATCCATTTAACAAAATACAATACACAAGTCAAGGAAAGAGAAAAAAACTGAGAGGTGTAAATAAAGCATCGCACTGTATTAAAGTAAGGTATAATGTGACCAGGTGACAAAAGGTGTAAAGTGAGGAGGTTACAAAGATGTCTCAGTTATCACATGATATATTTAACTGAAAGGACACATGAATAAACTATTATTTCTACTTTCCTCGAGGTTACGTCACTGACTGACTCATTGCATAAATATTAGTGAATAATTCAAAATACAAGTAACCCCATTTGTATCCTGTGTCTAAACACAACATGTCTCTTTTAATCCATCTAGATGTGTCATTAGAGTATGTGGCAATACTTCCAGAAAGGGTAATGTTTATGTGAACATTTTTTCCCCTATTTCGATTAAGAATAATCAGGGATATGTTTATTAAGCTGCATTTTTGCATAGTCACATTAGTTCTCTAACTGTTCACTAGTTAGCATGCAAAAAGCCTGAAGAAAAAAATATTTAAAACACATAAGCCTGAACTGCATTGTTGATGCCCATGATGTTTCATCAATGGATTTATATCAATATGTTATGCTGTTTATGGACCCTAAATTTGTTGTTCTAAAGGATTTGACTAAAATTGCAGACAAGAGCAGATCTGCCTTTTGCATTATAAAGCGTATGTCTGACATGCATTTAGAGAAAGTGTGTTTAGAGAGAACACCAACATATAATACTCAGTGGCAAAGGAAATTAATCAACAAATTTTAAAATGACATTGTAGCTCCATTAACATTATCATTATTCATATTCAATATTCATATTGAAATAATACAGTAAAACATTTACCATTAACCTAACTAGAAAACTAGGCACCACAGGATTTTCCTGATTTTAAAAAATAAATAAACAGTGAGAGATTTTAATTTTGTTATTAAAACAGGGTAAGGACACTAAATTAAAAATGGTGGTAAAGCTACAGTGTCAGTTTAAAGTTTCTGATGTTTTCTTTAGAAATTCTTATATTTCTACATAAATATGACCCAAAACATCATTAGATTTTCACACAAGTCCTAAAAGTAAACACAGTGAACACAATCAAACAAATCAGCCAATAATATTGTACTTCTTCATTTAATCATTGAGAAAAATGATTCAGCAGTACATAACTGTAACTGTCAGTATCTGTTGTAAGCCCTTGTTTAGCAATTACTGTAAGTAAAGTTTTCAGTACCTTTAGATCAGTCATGCACAATGACTTAGAAGAATTGTATTCCATTCCTCAGTAGAGAAGAGTTTCAACACTCAGATTGTAGTGGGTGTCCTCATATGAACTGCTTGTTTCAGGTCCTTTCACAATTTCTCTTTGATTAAAGTCAAGATGGTTAACATGTTAACATGGCTGTTCTAAAAGATTATCTTTGTTCCTATTTAATCATTCTTTGGTAGACAGACTTGGGTGCTTGTCATCGTTGTCTTGGTGTATTACACATTTTTTATTGAGATTTAGTTCATAGACAGATGTCTTGTCGTTTTCATTTAGAGATCACTGGTATAATTCTGAATACACTCTTCCAGTAATGATGGTCCAAATGCAGCAATACAGTCCCAAAGCATGATACTATCAACACCATGTTTCACAGACGGTATAAGGTTCTTATGCTAGTATTCAGTATTTTCCTTTCTAAAAAAATAACGCTTCTCATTTAAAAATAAAAAGTTTTATTTTGGTCTCATTCCTCCACAAAGTATTTTACCCAATAGTCCTCTGGCTTTCCACATTATCTTTAGCAGTCTTCATGGGCAGCGACGTTCTTTTTGAAGAGTAATGGCTTTCCCCTTGCAACAAGGGTTTTCCGCGACACTGTATGTAGTGCTTTCTTGTTTCTTGTTTCATATTTCGTATTTCTGTGACATTTAGGACTCCAAACCTTTTTCTCTTCTTCTTCTTCCCTAGCATTTCAGTGACAGCCACTGAGGTTGACAGTGTATTCAGGGAAATTCAAGTCAAGTCAAAAGAAATTGTTTTAACTCCAGATTAGTTGGTTGTTCTTGGTTGTCCTTTTGAGGTCCTGTACCTTCCACCTATCTCAGTATAATTCTGTATTATTCTGTATTCAGTTGTATTCAGTATTATTCAGTATAATTCCTCAGTAAAACAATGTATCTTACTGTGCAACAATATACCTTTCCTGTATAGTTATTTAAATCTTAGTTTTGTTTATATTTTTATATATATTATTTTAGTGTATATAAGTTTTATTCTTCTTTCCTTTTATATAGAATTTTATTACTGTACTCTTATTTTGGTGACTTCTAGATGAAATAACGAACCCAATTTCCCCCTGTTGATCAATAAATGATGTTAACAGCATATAATCTTACAGGAATTTAGTGTGATGTTTATGTGCTATTGACTAGAACTAGCTAAAAGTCTTAATATGATCAATTGTAACTCCCTGGACATCTGTAATATAAGCAAGGAATGAGAATTAGAAGGAATTATTTTTTATGAAATTCATATTTCTCAGGTTTTACATATAGTCAGTTTTGTAGACCATTAAAAAGGGCAATTTGAACATTTTTAATATGTTCTTGGTCAGATGCGAAATAAATCAAAAGTTTAAGTGCTTTAATGTGGTTTATCTACTTATAATTAGGCTGTAAGTACAAAGGATTGGAACATTGAGGGGACATTGAGCAGATAATAGGACTTGATTAAGTGTCCATTGTGACATGAAACTAATTTAAATTAACTAAACCAAATTTTCTTGGTCACAAACAGACATACACAATACAACATGCAGGGGAATGCTTTAGGCCATAGGTCACTAACAGGCGGACCGCGGTCCTGGTCCGGACCCAGAAGCTGTCCAGTCCGGACCCGGACCTAGAGCCAAAACAAAAGGTCCTGATTTAAAACTTGACCAAGCGCTTCTATTTTAACCGGTGCAGCTTTTGCAATCTTTACAATAGTGTAGTGATGACCGGTTCGTGAACGAATCGTTCTTTTGAACCGGTTCTTTTTAGTGAACTGGATGAACCAGTTCACCAAATCGGACTGATTCGTTCTAAACAGTTCGCGTCTTGAGTCAGCGCTGATCCACAAGTTACTAAAGTTACTCACTTTAGGTCATGCCTGACAGCCCCTCCGACTCTAAATAAACTAATATCCCGGAGTATATGTAACTCCTGTACACTGAACTGAGACATGTTGTGCTGAGAGAACTGTGAGCTCGAGCTGTTGATACTGCGCATACGTGAATCACTGAACCGATACAGCGAATCATCAGTACAGAACAGAGAACTGTTCCTTTCGGACGCCTCCAAGAACCAAAGAGCTGTTGATACTGCGCATGCTTGAATCACTGAACTGATACAGCGAATCATCAGTACACTGAACTGAGAACTGTTTTTTTCGGACGCGTCCGACACTGAGAACCGATGAGCTGTTTTTACTGCGCATGCGTAAATCACTGAACTCATACAGCAACAAATGTAAATGGTTATGATTTAATGTCTTATCAACGTATGAGTGTTTAACTCAGGTGCATTAGTTTTTGAAACACCTGATTGAGCGAAAGAAACATTTCAAAATTATGCTTTTTTTTGTAAGTTTTTGTAAGTTGATGAAGATTAGTTTATTAGTAAAAGAACTGGTAAAAATTGAACTGGATCATTAAAATGAACTGTCCGAAAGAACCGGTTCGCGGAAAAGAACCGAACTTCCCATCACTACAATAGTGGTAGTGGAAACGCACAGACCAATTGCATGCGAGATAAGTCATCCCACGTGATTCCACTCAGCCAATCAAATCTGTGCATTCCTGAAGTAAACACTGCGACTCAACAGCGGAAGACAGATGAGAGAGAATTAGAGTAAAGTTACACATGGAAGAAAGATAGCGATACATGTAGAAAACAAAGGGAGAGAAACAGACGAGTGAGACGGAGAAAGGGAGAATAAAGAACAAATGACACTCTCCAAAAAAAGAAAAGTGGACAGCGAAAACATTTACTCCAGAATGGACAGACTGATTTCTGTTCACACTTCCCACTTCACACTAAACCAGTGTGTCTCATATGTTCAGAAACCGGGGCACTTATTAAAAGTGGCAATGTGAAACACCATTTTGAACAAACATATCCACTCAAATCTGAAGACAGCGTCCCTGAGACAGCTTTCCCAGGTCTGAAGAAAGCCCTATACATCCTGACTATGTTTGGCTCTACATACAACTGCGAGGCAGCTTTCTCTACAATGAACATAATCAAAACTAAATACTGTTCCAGGGTCACTAATGAGCACCTCCACATGTGTATGAGAGCGGCCCTGACTCCATTCAAGCCCAGGTTTAACCCTAACCCAAGCCAAGCTAGAGCTCAGTTCTCTCACTGAGATATAAAAGGGAAAGTTAAACACTTTATTTAAACATATACAATTTTCACATTTTATTTATTTTCTCTTATTTTGAAATGTAGCCCTACTTTTATGTATTTACTGAGAGAACATTATACATGTCTACAATCATACATATGTTCAGTTCTATGTTATGTGACAATAAATATTTTCAAAAGGTTTTTGAATTGTACTGAATTTATTTGATTTGACAGTCAGGTATTGATTGCTTGCAGATGTTGAGACAACTACTAGGCTACATAAATATATATCACACTAACTAGTTAGACATTATGATCTTCCGGACCTTTGCTTCAAGAAATTTTCTCTTACTGGACCTCTTTACATTTTAGTTGAATACCTCTGCTTTAGGCTGATATGTATATATATTACACAGATATGTGTAGGGTTATGTGCAATTACAACATTGAGCTGAGAAAGTTGCAATGAAAATGCTAACATTAATATTTATTAATACTGGATGATAAGGGTGTATTTACAGGAATTTAGTGGGTGTTTGTCTTGTGCAAACAAATCCAAATCCAAGGTTTTGAGGGCCTGCAGAGTGTGCGGGAAGAACCTCTTCTTCATTCTCTCTGTGTTGGCCTTCAGGGAGAGGCTTCCCTGACCACAAGAGAGAAATGTCCATTTATCAGATGGGACTCCAGTCTCCACCAGGACACTGTTGAAATAAAGGGGGTGGTACAGTAGCTCCTCTCTCACTTCATGCTGAAGTCCACTATTAGTCCCTTTGTCTTACTGACGTTCAGGAGAAGGTTATTATCCTGGGCTTGAACTTTCCTTCAAATAGATGCACATCTCTAATGTTCATTAAACAAGGGTTTAACATCCCAGGGTTCATTAAACAAGGGTTTAACATCTAACATCTAGGCCACCGATGCTAACCGTGAATAATCACATGGATGATAAGGAGCTTGAGTTCTTTGAGTTGTTTTCATCCATAAACCTACCATCTGCCCCAGAATCAATGAGAACTCTATAATAAAGTATTATTTAAGCATTATAGAAATGTTTGCACTTTTTTGTGTGTAATATATGTGAAAGGAGGAAAGTCATAGTTCAGGCTAGAACTCAGGAGAGCATGCCCTCTGCTGGTGGGAAGTGGTATAGTCCTGAACTGATGTTACATGTATACTTTAGGTCTATTACTTTTGTTTTATGTATTGTTAGCAACTTTTTTTTTTTATTATTTGATAAACGAAATGAAATACGTGCTAATTACAAAATAATGTGAACTGAGATGAAATGATTGCTTTAAAGAGTATTTTTGCAGATACCGTTGTTAGGGTTTGTACAATATAGGTATTCATTTTAAAAATATATAGTTTGTTATGTTATATAAAGATGAAATACTTCAATCAACAATACAGTGAACATAATCAAGCTAGCTGGAAAGTGTTGGAAAGAATCCAATGCAATACTGCTGTTCTTCTTTTAGACACCAGATGTCGCTGTTGCAGTCTTTCTCTCCCAAGGTCAAACTCTGTCTCTCACAAACACTGCGTCAGTGGCGGCCATAAGCAACGCTTAGGTTTGCACAGCATCACTAAAGCAAAGCACAGATCACTCTCACGAGTCAGTTATACAAAAGACAGCCTTCTGAGTGTAAAAGCAAGACTGGGAAATAAACAATGATGATGCATTTCTATTCTATTTATATATAAGGACTGTATTGTGATAATGAATGAATCAGAAGCCTTTTATTTAACAATTTATTTTTTAATAAAATATTTGCTTAAAATCACTATATACCGCCTTTTTAGTTGGTCATGTCGAATGCACGTGGTGGTTAGATTTAATAAGGAAATGTGGTCGGAAGATTCCTCCTGGTTCTGGTGCCGGATGTAGTGACTAATGCTGAGTGACGAAGCCTGGGGATGTAGCTGATGCTCGGCACGTAGGCTGCTGGGTGACGCCTACATCAGGCACCTAATATGAAAAACTTATTTATTTAATTATTTACCCAAGGAAGCATGCTCTTTTATTTTATTTTTCTTTTTTTATATCAGTGTTTAGCTGTAATTATTCTGTTAAATTGTGATGCACACATACTTTTTTGTTCCTTGAGTAAATCTAATGATGAAAGTTGTGATTTAGGGAAACGTGCGCTTGTCCATGCACGAGCGTGCCGCGTGATGCCAATTTGACCAATCACGTAGCTCTAAAAGACCGCACGCGCGGCTTCCTGTTTTTTTTTTTCCACCAGGGTTTTCACTGCGCAACATTAAATCCGTCCGCCTTCTGCGCTTCTGCTGCGGAGACTGAACTTACCGTCGTCCTTTGCACACAGCTAGGAAGGTGAGATCAACGTAAAAAAAATGCCATTGTCCTCCAAATACCGCTCTTGTTTAAATTGCACAGACTAAATTGTGACATAAGAGGATGTCTGGGGACGGAAGCGCGCGTGCTAGCTTTCCGACTTCATCAGCATATTAATATTACTGTATTTTTTTTAATTTTATTCGTGCAACGGAGTTCTAGTTAGGTTTACTTATGGTCTGCATGATCGTATGGGTTATTTTAGGGATGAGGAGTGTTCAGCTGCTCTTGTCATGAAGTTGGCTGAATCTGCTTGTTTTACTGATTCCAAGGGCGCAGTTTTTGCCCTTGAAAGCGAAACCGGTTGTTAATGTTGATTGTTTGATCTGTGGCAACGACCTAAACTTTTCAATCCTCAGTGTTCTATGATTAAACCCTATTTAACAAAAAATAGTGCACGAGCTCTAGCCGTCTGATGACGTCACAACCAGACCCAGTGTTTAAGTTGGATTAATAATTACATGGCATTGATTTCTGTGCTGATTTTCTGTCCTTCACCTGTTGAGTTCTGGCTGTGGACCTCCAGTTTAATATCACATCTTTGCCTGTGTTTGTGCAGTTAATGATGTAAAAGATGAGCTGCTCTGTGCAGGGATCAGGATCATGTGCTGCTGTCTGTCTTGTGGCTGAGATGCAGCCTGCTGTTTTGTGGCCAATGGCCGGTTTTCATTGACATTTAAGGCCAGAAGATTTTCCATTGGTCCGGCTAAAGCTTGTGTAGTAGTTGTGAATGTGTTTGCTGACACTTAAGTGGTTTATATTTGTACAAATGTTAGCAGGGTCTTCGTTACTTCAGCTGTTTCGTTCTGTAGTGTACAGTTGTATGCGCTGCTTTAGTATGATTTTGTCTGCGCTTTTGTTCTGAAGTCGGTACTAAAGGTGGAACATTAGTAATCCTGTTGCTGGTGACACATGCTTTAGAGGATCTAATAAAGATGTTGCTTTACAGCTCCTGGTTCCTTTTGATTCTGAGTTTCTGTATGTCTTCTCCATAGCAACGTGAGATTTTTGTATAGGTTTGTATTGTTTCTTCCCATCACCCAAAACATAGCAGTGGGTTGATTGACCCCTAGGTGCGAGCGAGCATGTGCCTTCTGATGGACGCCATCTGTTCCCGAAATAGACTGTAGGTCTGCCGTGGTTTTGACCGGGATTAAACAGTTTACTGGAAGTGAGTGAGAGAGAGATCTCTGATTTTACGTAATGGTAGAAGTTAGGATCTGCAAATACCTGAATTAACTCATCAAAAGTACCTTTATTCATTTAGTCTTTGTGAGTGACTAGTTTTTTCCCTTACTAGAATGAGTCACCCATTTGATGTGCTGTGCCAGAGTACTTTTTACTAATCGTCTTCCAGAGTTGTCTTGCATGTGAAAAGTAAATCAGTGTGTTCAGTATGTATCACACCTTTCATTTTTTTTCTTGCATATAAGTTCTTGTTTTACTTTCTCTCCCCCCCCCAGATCCTGTAACATGTCTATCCTGAAGATTCATGCCCGTGAGATTTTCGACTCACGTGGAAACCCCACAGTTGAGGTTGATCTCTACACTAAGAAAGGTAATGATTTCCGTCACTGTGTCGTGTCCCAGTAACAAGGTCATAGCAACCCATGTTACTATTTTGTAGTGTATAACCCTTTGCACCGCATGGCTTTTTCCTGTATACACTCATTATTCATTCAGAGCATTCCCTCAGACACAGCCTAGTCAATTGTAGCAGCCACATCGTTTCAAAGGGGCTGTGAACGATGGCAAGTCAGGATTTACAAGGCAGATGAAGGCAGTGGAGTTTCCGAATGAATGAGCAGTTCAGTTGCTTTCTCCATGATCAGTCTTCCGTGTACTATACGTACAGTAGGCTGCAAGAGAAGATCAGGTGGTAGATGAATATAAATAGTCGTTGTAATGGTATACAGCATGGGTTGCGTTGCATTTCAATGTGAAATGGAATTGAAGTCATGTCACTGTGGATGAGGGCATCTGCTGAGTGACTAAATGGTAATAAATACCCTGTAGCTGTGTTTAGTTATATTACTTACTGTACTATCTCTGTGTGTGTTAGTGTGTGTTAGTGTTAGTGTGTGTTAGTGTTAGTGTGTGTACATTTTGCAATACCAGTACTTTAGACCTTGAACCACAATTCAGTTGAAACGTTCCAGCCTTTTAAGCTCATGGTTCACCTAACAATGTAGTGGTTTAGCTCCTAACATAAGACCTGACTGTTAATGAGGTTCATTGAATAATTATTTGAAGTTTGGGCCTCCAAGCTAGGAAATGGCTAAGTTAGCCTTCCAGAATGTACTGAGCTAAGGGACAGCCCCTCTCTGAGCAATTTGAGTGCCGCTTTAGTCATCTTTTATACTCTGAGCTATTTTTAGAGAGCTGCTGTAGTATGTACTGTGGCCTCATTCTCACCCAGGTTTTCCCTCAGAGTTTAGAGAAGTCAAACTAAAACCTGTTCATACAAAAGGCTTGATTTTTTTTATTTTTTTTATTTTTTTTATTTTTTTTTAAAAACAAGCCTTTTCTTTAAAACCAACCTTAACTGGCTGGATGGTGGGCTGTCTGTTTTGACAGTACCTGAAATTATGTCAATTAATCTGAATAGTTTGTTTCTTCCTCCATAGGTCTCTTCAGAGCTGCAGTGCCCAGCGGTGCCTCTACTGGAATCTACGAGGCCCTTGAACTTCGTGACAATGACAAGACTCGCTATCTGGGCAAAGGTAAGGCTACAGAGGTTATTGCAAAAATGACAAGCTACATGATACTGTTGATGTATGAATCTTTATGTTAAGATGTGCCTAGGTCAGGGGTGGCCAAAAAGTCAGAGACCAAGAGCCACATTTTTTACTGTGTTACTGCAAAGAGCCACATCATACACATGGGCACACATGGGCACACATGAACATCACCTTTTTTTCCATGCCATTTTGAGAGTGAACTTGACACATTGTTTACTCAAATGATCTTGCTCCTACTGGGAAACTTTGAGTATTGAACTCAAGCGAAGTGAACCAGCACATTAAAAAGACACAAATATGAACGTAAGAGCCGCATGTGGCTCGGGAGCCGCGAGTTGGCCGCCCCTGGCCTAGGTGGTTAGACTTGATCAACAAGAACTGATGTGTTTTGTGTTGGAAAAAAGTGACCTTGATGCCACTTGGTTTAGCAGAGCTAATGTACTGTAATAATAATGTATTGCTTAAACAAAAAAGAATCAAGGACATGGATAATCAAAGCTTATAATTTTCAGTGCAATTCTTTTTTTCAAAATTTCAGAAACTATCTGAATTTCCTGCTGGGATAAATAAAGTATCTATTTTCTTTCATTTTTGCCTTATTAATGCCTCACTTTTGGCATTGTGCTTCAGTTTACAGTTTGTAAATAAGGCTGATTTGCCTTATCCATGTATCCATCATTTATTTACTGTGATTCTGTTCTCTGCCTCCTTCTTTCTCTCGCCTGTTTTGACACTTTCCTTTTCCTCTATCAGGGGTGAAAAGAGCTGTAAAATATGTAAATGAGTTCTTGGCCCCAGCTTTGTGTAACCAGGTAAATGAACGTGTGCAGTAACTAAAGTAAGGGTCATTTCAGCTGTGTGTACCTGAGCATGAGGCATTTTGTCTTTGAGGTTTGTTTTTCAAACTAACAGATGATCACAGAAGTCCTGAGAAACATTTGAAACTCCCCGATGTGTGCTAAAGCTCCCTCGCCTGGATGCTAATAAACGTTAGGGGCCATTTTGGGTCCTGTGATCTAATGTCTAACCAAGCCAACTCTGCATGTTCCCCCAAGCTCGGGTCAGTGATGATCTGCTTGTTCCTTGCAGGTGTCTCAAAAGCTGTTGAGCATATCAATAAAACAATTGCACCTGCCCTGGTTAGCCAGGTAGGAATATTTTTATTTGACTAACGCAACAATGTGTGTTAATTTAAATTTTAGGTTTTTGACATGGTAAAGATTATTTATTAAAGTAATTCAGCCTTGATTTAGTGACGTATAGACAATGGTTTTATGAAATGACTATTAATCAGGACAATGACGTTTATATCATTCTCTCCAGAGCTATGGGCACCCTTCATGTAACTTGAAGTATTGAGCTAAACTTTTTATTTATTTATTTATTTATATATTCTTTTTAATATAAAACCGCTTCCCTGCAACAACTGCACTGAGTTTCTTTTTTCTTTTTTTTTCTTTTTTTAATGACTAACAAGGTGGAGAAGCTTGTAGCGGAGGCTTGATCCACTCCTCCATCTGCCATCCTTTAAATTGTTAGTTCTGTGCAACCTTGTAATTAACCATTAAAACAGTGCATGATTAAAGGCAACAACAGTTCCTGGGGACTGAGAGCCAAAAAAGAATTTTTTTTTTTCCTTTTCATTTAAAAACTTGTCTTTTATTTTATCCTTATATTAAAAGAAAGAAAGAAAATAGCACTTTAATTAGAACAGGTTTTGTTAGGAAAAACGTTTCTTGTACTGTTTGTGCAGACATTTTGAATTTTATATTTGTCATTTTTGCTCATTTTCATGAAGGGTGCAAATAATACTGGAAGGCATGGTATGTCTATTTATGAACACTGTATGCTGTGAACCTGTTTAACACTGCACTGGCTTTGTGTTGACTGCATGATGGTTATAACCCAGCCTCATGGTTTAACACTTGCTGCCAGGTTTCCTCTTAAGACTTCCCTTTTTGTTATCGAACAGGACGTGTCCGTCATGGAGCAGGAGAAGATTGACAAGCTGATGCTTGATATGGATGGCACAGAGAATAAATGTAAGCTAACCTCTCAAACGTATGTATAAACACAGCAGAATGTATGTGTAGATATGCAGCTGAAAAAAAAGTGCATGAATGAATATGATTTAATTAAGAAATTTCTGTTCACTAGTTTAACACTAACTTGCTTTTTAATGTTACTTCTCAGCTAAATTTGGTGCTAATGCCATCCTGGGTGTGTCCCTGGCTGTGTGCAAGGCTGGTGCTGCGGAGAAGGGCGTCCCACTCTACCGCCACATTGCCGACCTTGCTGGAAACCCAGAGGTCATCCTCCCAGTGCCTGTAAGCATAGAACATGTTCATTGTTGTTATGCCAGAGTGTAATCTGTCCCCTTCTCTTTGGGATAGCTTTGAAATCTGTCATACTTACAGTAAACCTATTCATATATTGCAAGGCCTTCAACGTTATCAATGGGGGTTCTCATGCTGGAAACAAACTGGCCATGCAAGAGTTCATGATCCTCCCAGTCGGAGCAAGCAACTTCAAGGAGGCCATGCGCATCGGTGCTGAGGTCTACCACAACCTGAAGAACGTGATCAAGGAGAAATACGGCAAAGACGCCACCAACGTGGGAGACGAAGGAGGTTTTGCCCCCAACATTCTGGAGAACAAAGAAGGTGAGAGAAGAAATGGTGTCGGTTTGAGTTTGTGTGTTTTCCTTCTGCAAAAAGTCTGCTATTACATTGTTTTGGGTTTTTTTTTTTTTTTTAATCTGTGTGCAATCCGTGATTATGAAATCTCCAGCGCTGGTTCTATCACTCTGAAATATATTCCATGCTCGTACGAGTAATGCATCTCCTTCGTTTGCTTCTGCTTTATTCAAACATGCCATTACATGCTACTGTAGACTTCATGTCCTGCCTTTGCTGTACTTTTTTGGAAAAGTAAAAAGGTTTAACTGCTTTCGCTTATTAGGTGCTAGGTAACAAAATCCAAAGCCTGAACCACATTTTTTGAAATTTCATTTTTTAATTTCAGCTTATCAAAGCCAGACCACAAGCTTCCACCAGATGAATATAAGACCATTGCTAAAATCAGAATGTTTGAAACCATCTACCTTTATTCTCCCTCTTAAGACAAGACTGCAAATACCATATTATTGTGCTTATGCAGTTTCTGTTTTTAACTGTTTTTCTTTTGGCTTTAGTAATTAAATCTCATTTAATTTATTATATGAATCTACCTTTAAAGTGTGAGACATTCCCAGTATAGACCTAGCTTAAACCTACTGTAGGCCCTAATTTTAGTACTTTAGTGCTGTAACTGGAAATTCCTTCCTGAAGCAGAAGCACAGGGTTTCCTATTTCATACCAGGCATCTGCAGGGACAGTCAGGCACCTACAGTGAGACCTGCCATGCTGTGCTAAATGTCTCTCAGCTGTTGAACCCTGCTCTCTCCTACCTCCAAGGCAAAAGCAGAAGTTTATTATTAGGTTTTTAGAGTTTTGAGAATTCGAGAATCTGCAGCATTGTTTCATTGTTGATGTAATGTAAGATTTACATTGTTGATGTATAAGAAATGGGTTTCTTTTTAGAAGATTGGTTAGAAACCGTTTCTTCATGTAGATGTTGCAAAAGAGCTCAAAAGCAGAAGAATAATGCAACCATGATGAGTGTTTATTGCATCAGCCATTTATAAGGTGTTTTATTTTAATTCTGTATTTCTCCCCCAGCTCTTGAGCTGCTGAAGACCGCCATCAGCAAGGCTGGCTACACTGACAAGGTTGTGATTGGTATGGATGTTGCAGCCTCTGAATTTTATAAAGATGGCAAATATGACCTGGACTTCAAGTCACCTGATGACCCCAAGCGTTACATCAGCCACGACAAGCTCGCTGATCTCTACAAGAGCTTTGTGAAGGATTATCCTGGTCAGTTTCATCAGCTATGAATGAGCGCATTTTACATCACTTTAAGCCTTTAGCTAAAGGTTCTTTATATATTTCCATATAGAGCTTCCATAAGTGCTGCAAACAAGTGCTGTTTTATCCTTTGCTATAGATGCTATAAACCTTAAGCTTTCTATACAATATATATGGTGCAAACATATTTAAGTTTATAATGTCAGTGTAGTTAAATATCTTTGACATAACCAAATTGATGTACCAGTTGTAGTAGTGGGGGGGGGAAAGATTCCAATGTATTTAACGGGTTCTTTTTAATGGGATAAACCCTGAAGCCATCAACTGAGCCATGATAATGCGCTCTGTGATGTATGTGCCCCTGAGCACACAACCCTTTCACTGTGGTTTCGAGGCTCACAGGGGCTCTGTGCAATATATATTTAACGGATGACTGCATTTTTAATACATGCCAGATATAAAAGCTAATGCAAGCTTATTTATGAAATATTTTTGTGTGCTGTGCAATTTGAGCCTTTTTTTTTTTTTTTTTTGGCTATTTCAATAGCCCCATTTTTACTTGTAACTATTTTCAGATCATGAACAACTAGTAGACCATGCTGTGTGGGAGTGGGAAAGTTCTTATTTTCTTCTTTTCCCAACTCAGTTGTCTCCATTGAGGACCCCTTTGACCAGGATGACTGGGAAGCCTGGTCCAAGTTCACAGGCAGCACCAGCATCCAGGTTGTGGGTGACGATCTGACCGTGACCAACCCCAAACGAATTGCTAAGGCCGTATCAGAAAAGGCCTGCAATTGCCTGCTACTGAAGGTCAACCAGATTGGCTCTGTCACAGAGTCCCTCCAGGCGTGAGTGACCACAATCTTTAATTGATTGGCTTTCTGTATTAAGCTTTTCATCAGCTAGCATGTAACATATTGCACATACTGGAAAGTTTGATTACTGAAACTTGTATTGATATCTTTGCTGCCTTTGTGTAGCTGCAAGCTGGCTCAGTCCAGTGGCTGGGGTGTGATGGTGAGCCACCGCTCTGGAGAAACCGAGGACACCTTCATTGCTGATCTGGTGGTTGGCCTCTGCACTGGCCAGGTGAGTGTAACTACAATAAATATTTCATGTGTTTAATCATTGAACAGAAAGAGTAATGTGTGTCTCTTACTTTAGATCAAGACTGGCGCCCCCTGCAGGTCTGAGCGTCTGGCAAAGTACAATCAGCTTCTCAGGTATGATTACAGAGCTTGAGGATACATGTGCTTCATGTTTAACAAATACTCTAGGGTTTTTTTTTTATTTTACATACAAGTGGTCACCACACACAGTATTGACATGTTGCTGAGAGACAAAAACCCTATTTATTCCAAAGCTTTAGGGCAGTTATTGAACTCTATAAAACGTTACAAATCCATGAGGATATATATATATGTATATATATATATATATATATATATATATATATATATATATATATATATATATATATATATATATATATATATATATATATGTATATGTGTGGCAGTTAAAGATATCAAAGACAATTTTCATAAGCTGGTGTGAAAGGGTTTGTTTATAGATTAGCCATAATTGAGTGTTGAATTTTTCTCTGCAGGATTGAAGAGGAACTTGGAGACAAGGCCCGCTTTGCTGGCCAGAACTTCAGGAAGCCCATCTGAAGAGCAGGCCTTTCTCAGGCCACTGTTTACCATACTCATGCTCCCACACATTAAGCCACGCTGTATCACACTCTCGAGCCGAAGGATCCTGGAAAGGCATTGAAATTTAAGGTCCAAATCTGTAGGCTAAGACATAAATATGTTTCAGTGCCAATGAAACACTCATCTTTCTATGCTTTGGCACTCAAATAATAGCATTGGTCCTAATTATAATCTGTGTATTGTGTGTGATGTTTCCTTGCTTTTTGTGTGTTGTACTGAGTCTGGGCATCTATTAATTTAGAGTTAATTTGTTCAGTCTTCTGCACTGTGTGTAGTAACATGCGCTCGTTGTGTTGCTATTGAAAAGCTGTAGCGCTCCTGTAAAGTGTGGCATAACAACAAATAAACTTGTGTGGAAGTGGCATTGAATTGGTGTGTTGATTTTTACGATTTATTAATTGGATGCATAAAACTATTCATCGATTATCCATTGTTGGTTAAAAACATGTGGGGCTGTGTGGATTGTTGAACAGTAACATGAGTAGAGTGGAAAAGAAATGATGCCTCCTTGGTGTAAGTCAAGGTAATATGAGAGGCTGTTCTGCCTAAAACAGTGACGCATGAACAAGTAACAAAAGCCATGGTGTCTCATCCTTACTACTACTTTATACTCATGCGTAGGGTTTTAGGGTTTGGTATTTTCATTTTGATTTGTAAAATGCAATGAACAAAAGTATTTTAAACAGTGTTTAACTAGGACCATTGTTTTTAAAACACTAGCTCAAAATACTGTACAGGGATTGTAGGTCTGTGCTGACCTCTGCTGTTATTCTAGAGTAATGCTACTATCTGAAGCCTGCATCATCCTGGGCTATTTATTGCCTTAAACTGTAGGTACACGCCATATATTTAGCTTTATAAGTCAAAACGCCTTCTACCAGCCTGACCCTGTACATATAAGTTGCAATATCAAATTGCATATGTTCTAATGGTCAACGAAGCTTCGATATAAACTAGACAAATAATTTTTGTTGTTCTGAAGAGAATGGGCTCCCCCTGCTGGCATCTTCAGTCCTAGCTCTATCTAAACTAGTATTTCTTTTAATAGTTCAGAGTTGCCTAAAATTGAATACAAAATGTGTCTAAGCAAGACAAAACTATCTAGCTAAAAATCTACCCAAGTAAAGATTATTTAAATGTATTCGAGTATGGCATTTTTATATTTTTAATAGCATTAAGTCAAAAGTAATTTCATTTTTTAATATGAATAATCACCCAGGTAGGAATCTGAAATACGTCTAACGTTAGACATTTGGGGAAACCTTGGGCGAATCGGGCTAGCAACCATTCAACCACCCTTAAATCCACTTTCCCAGCACAGATCCAGTTTTTTTTTCTGAAAAGTGCTCCATTTGGCGAAGGTTAGTTCAACTAGTGCTTTGTTATTAAATGTGCTCCTTTTCCAACACTGGCCCAAAACTGTTTAGGAAGGACCAACATCTGTCCAGTTTCTTTAAGGCTTATCCTACAAAGGGTTGTGGGGAACCTGCAGGCTGTCAAAGGTGACACAGGACAGGGTGTTATAACCCATCACAGGGTATAATCACATACCCTGCAGGTGCAAGGCAAATCTGTGCCCCTAAAGGCCAACATAAGATAGCTACCTGTACAGAATTTAAAATTTACTAGAATTTGATATGCTGTTTAGATAATTATGTAGCTACTGGAATTGATGTTATTCTAATCTAGCATTAGCAAAGAAAGCAGGCTAACTGAGTTAAACAGAGCCAGGTGAAGTTAGCAAATTACCAAAACTTACCTTAGCATGCATTTTTAGATGAAATCATGCCCTGATTTTATATGACTACACTTACTCAAAGCTTTAAACAAAGATGTATAGCTACATTGTTAACCACAAATGATAAAGTCACAGCATATCTACATTATTGAAATTGATTGAAAGCTAAAGTGAAGTGCAAATAAAACATGTGGGAGACCATTTGACTGATATGTAAAGTACAGTGATGGACTGGATGAAAGGAGAAGAAGGGACTTTCAAGATTTGTAACTAGAAGTTTAATGGTTTTAAGGGTTTTTTGTTGTTGTTGTTTTATGTATCTCACCGATTTATAATTTATAAGAGTTCAAATATTCAATTTCACACA
The DNA here is from genome assembly GCF_030014155.1 of Tachysurus vachellii. NCBI lineage: Eukaryota > Metazoa > Chordata > Actinopteri > Siluriformes > Bagridae > Tachysurus > Tachysurus vachellii. The sequence continues at coordinate 8,525,737 of NC_083478.1, read as the reverse complement.
TAAGTAAATAAATTCTCAAGCAATAATGCTTGAGTTTGTATTATGCAAATGAGTTCTAATGACTGAAAAGCTGCTTTGATCAATTCTGTATTGAAAAAAGCATTATGAATATATCATTCTATTGTTTAATTAATAATCCAATTTGAATCTAAGAAAGAGTATGGATCATACTGATCAAGCCAGTAGACCAACACATAGCAGCATCCATTCGGTAAGGGAAATTAAACATGCTGGAATAGTATAAGCTTCAATCATCCAAATAATATATCAAATAACTCATTTTGAAATTTGGGCATCCCAGAAAAATGTATATTTTTGAAGCCCCCTGGAGAGAATATCATGTGGAAGTGTCTTCCTGTAACAATGTGCATCATCAGCTTTACATTCTTAGATTTGTGTTTTAGGATTCAAATCCAGATTGTGCCTTTGCCAAACATAGACTTTGTGTTGTGTATTTTTGTGTTGTATTAGTTGTACATTTAGATTAATTATCTTGGTAAAAAAATCTATCTAGGCCAAATAATAAAAACCTAAACCAAAATGTTTTGAGTTGAGACATCTATTAAGAGCAACTAACTGCAAAACAGTCCCACTGCATTGATGATTCACAGCTTTATTTTACAGTGGTGTCAGGTACTTTAGCTTGTATACAGTCCTCATTTTTATCAAATATGCCAGTTGTGTTCAGGGCCAAATTGTGTTTGAAATTTCAGGTGAAATTTTCATCTCATCTGACCACAACATTAAATTCCAGTTGTAGCTCCAATGATTTTCCGTGTTGCTCTCAGGATGCATTTTGTTTGTGCACACCTTTTAAACAGCTTGTTCTTATGGCCATGGCATTTTATTTTTTGCTTAAATTTAATTTTAATTAAATTTAAACTGTGTAAATCTTTCATCCTCTTTACTGTGTAATACTCATGTGCTCATGAGACTCATGAGACAAGTTATTGATTGTTCCACATGGAAATAATATTTTTTAACTGCTTAATTTGTTTGTTTGCTTTTGTGGTGAAAGCTTTTTGGTATTATCCCTGATATTGGAGGATAGATGGATTTTTTTCGGGGTCACAGTGCCTACCCCGGGATCATTGATCATGAATATGGAATACACCATAGATAGGAGTCCAGTCCTTTGCACCACACACACACACACACACACATGCACACTTTGGGTCAATTCAGCATAGCTAATAAATTTACTAACATGTTTTGGGAGGTAGGAAGAAACCTACATAAACTCAGGAAAAACATGTACAGAAAGCTGCCTATTAATAATCATTCCTCCCTGATAATAATGACATGACGTGTAGAAGGCATTTATCTCCCACTGAGTCCTGCCGCTTCCATTAATGAAATGTTTTTCATAGCAGTAGGTTGTTTTAGTACAGTCTATTAATAACTAGTGCTCGTTATACTAATGCACATAAGCGGATCCACATTCGCATTACTGTATAGATTATGCTGTGACACTCCTGGATGTGCTAGTGCCATAATAGTTAAAAGGTTTTATTTAAATACAAGCTTGCAAAGTGGTCTAATAAACCGCCATTACTCTATGGAAAACAGACGTTACACACACATCACTCCATTCATTGTATCGTATGGTCACCCAATAGAGGTACTGAAAAAACTGCAAGAATAATACCTTTAATGTAAATTATACTCTGACGCACAATATGTAAAGGATTACTGATATCAAGGTTTCAGATGTGCTGCCAAGGTAGCTCGGCGGTGGGAATGAGATTCAGGCCATCTGTTTGGTGCTGGCAAGAATGATGGGGGTATTATGTGTGCAGAGGGTCCATTAAGCATGCATTTTCTAAGTTACAATGGAAAAAGGGTGGCGTGCTTTGCTCCTTTTGGAGCTTCTGAGCCTGTCTCTTAACTGCACTTGTAGGCATTATTGTCTCTGTGATTACAGGCACTCTGGTGAATTGGCTGTGACTCACCTCTTGCCTCCTCCCTCTCCAATCACCGGCAGCTTACCCCATCTCTTTCTGACTACACTCACTCTTGAATTTCCTCCTTTTCTTCTATTTGCATTGTTCATTTAGTCTGTCATGCTGCACTGATAAAACAAGCCATCCGTTTCTAAGCACAATATCTCACATCGTCCTGGAAAGGGAAAAACACCCAGTTGTGATCATTTCAGTGGAGCGGGTGAGGTGCAGTCTATAAAACTACCACTCATGGGATGATAGCACAGAATAACCATTTACCAGTCTTTGTGGTCTACGCTTACATATGCAAATCATTAAAGATAAAAACTCCTTGTATTAACCTTTATCATGCTTTACTGGCACCCCATAAAAATCTGATCTGCATATCAAAACCAAGCAGTGTCAGGTTCAATCATTCTGGATGTATTTTTTCATCTTTGTTTCTTTCTTCTTCTCCTTCCTCTTCTTTTTTTTTTTTTATACTATCTATGGTTCTCTGTAATTACTTATCTCTCAATCATCTCTCAACCCTGCTCGGTAATAACAGACAGTTATGCCGAACACAGGCATTTTCATCCTCATAGCTTTATTTCATCACCGGCCTACATGCTTTTCTATCAATTGCAATGCTACAGAATAGCACTGAAAATTGAAAAAGGTCATGATTTTCATGGCGCAGTGCCAGTTTTTGCTTCAGCCAAAAGATCTGTAATAGGCAGCTATTCATTCTGTGTGTATGCGTGTGTAATGACAACACAGATTGAATTACTCTGGGGCAAAAATGACAAAGGAAGAAAAAAGCGATCACTAGTGTACAGTATTGTGTTAGGAAGCACACAGGGGGTTAAGTGCAGCATGCAGAGCTCAGTGGTAATGGCTCAGCCTGATCATTCACTTGTGAATGAATCCTCTGGGAGCAGAACTGTTTCTTAGACAGGGGAAGAGAAACACACTGCTCAGAAAGTCACACTGTAAACCAATCATTCCCTCCTGCAGAGGGCTGTACACTGAATGCACTACACTCACAGCCACATTCAAACCCTACACCCTAAAAGCTTTTATTAAAGATAATGGTGTGAGTTTGTGGCCAGGGCTCATGGTGCATGAGTGTTGTTTTCACAGGATCACCTTCCCCACTCACACACAGTACGACAACAGAGCTGTTTGTCACATAGTCAAAACTGACACTGAATGTGTCAGTCCATTAAGAAGATTTTATAGCTTTATTTTTCATAGAGTAGTATTTTGAGCCAATCAGTTAGAACATTTTGTTCTGGATTTGTAATGCTCTAGAGGACTCGCTGATCTATTTGAGCAAGCTGTCTTCATTTCATATAAACATATTCATGCTGGTGACTGAAGTGGTCACATGATGAGAGCCATTCACTTCCATAAAGATGTGTGTCAGGAAGTGAGTTAAAATAAACATGTTATAATAAATATACTACTACTGTATCTGGAATGTCATTAAACTGTGCAGTATGGATAATGATAATAAAGTTGACTTTAAAGTTAAATTGGGTCTATTAGCATAATGCCATGACACAACAGCTCTAACACAATACTGAGCGTCATCTGCAGTTTATATAGTTTGTATGAGACTTTGTGGATGACCCTAAATATTTTCTTTTTTTTTTTTGTTATTCCTTGTTGGTATACAAGTAAATATATGTAAATGTAATGAATAGGTAGATGGATATATGAATGGATGGATGAATGGATGTATGGATGGATGGACAGGCAGATGGAAGGATAGATGGACAGATGGATCAATTAATGGACTTTATTAAACCTTAAGATAATTTTCTTTTTTTTGCATTATGTTTTCTACCTGTCCCTTTTGACATACTTGCAATATGCCAAGAATGGGAGGTTGAAATTTTGTCGGATTTATATTGAATGATCATTGTAACTATCAGGTGTACTGACTAGATTTGGAATTGATCCACAGAGGGTCAAGGTCACAGCAAGGTCAAATGTCTAATTTCTTTCTAATTTTTCCTTTAACGGGCTTCCCCCCGAATCTATTTTAGGGGTGACCGTTTACTACAGCGCAGTAGGATAGACAAAAAAAATAAAAAAGCTAAATAATGGTAATTAATTAATAAATGAATGCTTGTCCTTTAAAACAAGTTATAACAGCTTCTGTGACTGAATTCTGATATATAACAGGCAGATATTATTATGTAAATGTATTCAATCCATTACAAGGCATCTTGCACCTTCCACACACATTCACACTCTCACTCACACCTAGAAGCAATTTACCAGCATGTTTTTTGGGATGCAGGAGAAATGGTTTGTTCACCTGTCAACATGAAAAAGAAGAAGAATTGTCTGTTATTTGTCAAATAACAGCACAGGGCAATTCCTTTCTTGGTATATTCAAGCTTATTAGATATAAAGTTGGAGTCAAAGCACAAACTATACTTCACCCCAGGAGCAGAGAAGGTTCCTTCATCTTGGGTCCAGGAATTGCAAGTTAGCACATTTGTAGCTTGAATATATACATATTTATTAAGGACATTTTTTTTTAACATGACTTTTTATAGGGTCATAATTTCTGTCATTCTGCTATACACTGATTTTTGAATTCCTGTGTTTGTAAAACTGTTGGATGGATAACAAAATGATTTTTTAATGATTAGGTTCATATTCATATCATCGACAAAATTCGAGTTTAAATGAGATATTAAAACAAAAGCAAACACACCGATGCTAAAAGTTCACTCCACAACAAAACACACGCCTAAGCTACTATACACACGCTTACACTAAATCACACGCACACACGCGCCCACGCACGCGTTTTTAAATCACAAAAACCTCAAGCTCATTGGCTGCTCTTGCTTTCACAGCAGCACAACGATCCAATCCGGTTTTAGGACACTGGGAAGTAGGCGGGGATCGTCCTGTTTCTCTGGCTGGAAGGGAGGAGCTTCTTCATGCAGGGCTTTTCTTTCTTACAGAAGAAGGACAGAGATCCCAATCCCATCCCTCTCAACAACACGCACACCTTACAAAGATTTCCTCCCGAATGATTAAAGTCGCTCCCTGACGTTAGTGAATCACTCATTCGCTCCATTTCCACCCATAGAGCAGCTTTAGCCTGCTAGCTATAGCTTCACAGCTTTATAGCTTTAGCTATAGCTACCTGCTGCCGCTTTGTGTTTGTTGCTCGCAGTCCCATCTCAAACAAATCTCTGATGTTGTAGAGCAAGACCCAAGGTAAGTTTATAACATTTAAGACTTCCAGCCTCGACACATCCGACAGCGTCTCTTTTTATCGTCCGGTCTGTCGATATTCGGTCGCTGCTACAATTAGCCTCGGTGTTAATCAGAGGCTATTAGCTAGCAGTGTTAAGGAGGGGGTGCTGATTAGCCTCCATAGTGCTGAGAGGTGGGTTTGCTAGCTAAACAGCAGCGAGGCTCTTAGCACCACTCAGGGATGCTTGTTATCAGGATTTTTTTGACTCTGTCTGTGCTGGAAAAAAAAAGGCATCAAGTTTGAACTTGGAAAGCTTTTGTCTTCTGGACACTTTGTGTTCTGCATATTGAACTTGTTGAGGCTGCTGGACTCGTGCTTTTGTTTATTTTTGATTATTTGTTGTTGTTGTTGTTGCTGCTGCTGCTGCTGTGTGCTGTGGCTTCAGCTGGGTTCTGTCTCAACCATCTGCTCTTCCACTCATCTTTCTCCAGCAGCTGGGCTTTTACATGGCACTTGTTTAATAAATAAATGACATTATTTTCATTCATGCGCACACACTCGTACACAAAAACAACCTTCATGCACATTTCTTACTACTGTGATTCTCAAAGTGGGCTTCAGGGACCTCCAGGGCTCTATGATTATTAGGCTTTGTATTATTTCAATGACAGCTTTTGTTACGAATGCACAGATAATACTTATTTACTTATTCCACCCCTAACACACACACACACACACACACGATAATGACATCAAAAATAAGTGTCCAGCTGCCAAAATAACCTCTTTCTCTCTGCAAGGTTTTGTTGCTAAGTTATACAAAATATCAGAAACACGGTGGACAGTCAGTTGTTGTTGTTGTTGTTGTTGTTGTTGGTAAAACGCTTTGAATCATGTCACTCAGAATAACATCTTCAAGGCAAAAATAAATAAATAAATAAAGACTGATTTATAAAATCCTGGTTTGTCTGGCTGGTTTTCCCAAAACATCATGAAGTTAAGATCTTAATAAATAAAATACAGAAAGAAAGAGAGAAGGTGTTCAGTGTAATCCTAGTCGTTATAACTGCTGATCTTACTGTGACCCAAATGATGGTAAAAATAATCACATGATGTGATCAAGAAATGCAAGTTACTTCTTCCGAATGTGCTGATTCTCCTTATTTTTTTATTTTGGGTACTGATAGGTGCAAAGTATCTTACAAGCTCTTTGCAAGCTTCTTTTGTTGTTAAGTTTGGCAAAACATCACAGATGTGCTCACAGCGAGATTTAAGTCAGTTTGTGCCCTGTGTTTACATGCAAGATCTGAGGCATGTCAGTCAAAAACACTTTTGCGCTTTAGATCAAGGCTCAGATTTCTAAAATCATCATGAACTTCAGATATTACTTAATAAGCCGTATTCACATTGTGTGTGTGTATATTTTTCATTCCATAACAGATAGCATGTGAACAGATAACGTGTTCTCGGTTTCAGTTTTTATAATGATTATTTAATAAAAGAGCAGTGATTAAAAAAAAAAGTCACAATGCCCTGCTTATATTATTAATCAGCGGGGTTTGCTCTAATGTTGTGTAAACAAAAATGTCTTTTAGAGTTAGATTGAAGTCTGTGTTTTTGGTTTGGTTCTGTCATTTTTACTCAGTCCTGTGCCATGGTCCTATCAGTGGATTTTAGACAAGCGTCATTGCAGCGTTCACACTCTGAGATTTAAATACACACATTTCTGACACCGGCAGAACTTTGTTGTCGGCTCTCTTCGGTTGCAGTGGCACAAATTCAGCTACAGGCGAACTTGTCCCTTTATGCTTTCTAAGACAACCAGTCTTAACTCTTTGTGACGTGGGATTTTAATATTTGACAGCACAAGTTTAAACGTGGCTGTACAGCAAGAGCTCCGTGTGATGCTTGCCTAATCATTTAAGGCAAAGCAAGGCAAGGCAAGTTTATTTGTATAGCACATTTCATACACAGAGGTCATTCAAAGTGCTTTACATAGAAATTAGAAAACAATTTATAAGAGAGAGAAAAAAATATATGTAAAAATAAGAGACACTCTCTTAATTTATTTATTTTTGGGTGTTCTTCCTGTCAGTCATTTAATAACCACAAAGTCATTTTTCTCTGCATATAAAACATTGCTAGATTTAGATTTTAACAACGTGAATGAAATAACAGCATGAAATGAAACATGCTTTTTGGGTTTCTTTTCTTTTCCTTTGGCAGGTGCTAATAGCGTCCTGTTTTAGTTTTCCTTCTATAAGGTAATGCTGCTTCTGTGCGAAGCAAGTCGAATGGACAAACTGAGCGAGGAGCACATGTTGACCATGTAATGATGTTGATGACAGATGGTGATCAGATGTGGCCTCAAAACATCTGCTTGTCTTTTGCATGAGTTTGTATCCTACCTACAAGACAACGTGATGTTTCCGATCGTAATGGAAGAAGAGCCACAGAGCTTAGGAAGCGGTTTGTACGTAAAACATGGAAATATGTCACAAAGCATGATGACGTTGTGGAAAAATGAACTTTCTAGTGCATTGCTCTGTTTTTATAAAACAGTTGCCACTGCAGGGCCCCTGAGCAAGGCCCTTAACCCTCAATAGCTCAGGTGTATAAACTGAAATAAAAAAAAAAAAAAAAAAAGTAAGTCACTCTGGATGTCTGCTAAATGCAGTAAATGTTATAATACCTCAATATATACAATTACAAACTCTGAGGTACAGGATATTTATGATTAAATTGTATACAAAAAAAGTATTACATTTCTTTCTTTCTTTTTTTCTGTATATCATGATGCATATCATGTCTCTTGTTTGGACTGTCATTATGATCATTTTGATCTTCTCGATATATTATTCTCATGATGAGAATCCTAAGAACACAAGACGTCAGCGATGTTCAGATCCAAGCAAAACCTTCAGATACAAAAATATTAGCCAAGTCAAAGATTTGGTGAATGTTTCAAAAGTAGCAACAATCCCCGTGAAGTCTCGACAAAAGCTACTGTGATACGTCGTGATGTAGAGAAACGATTAAACATTAAGTACCAGCCTGAGATTTTTTTCTTGCTTTTTATGCGTTTCATACATTGCATTCAATTTTGTATGTAATGTTTTTTTTAAATTCTTTTTACACCCTGGTCCACAAAGGGGCACTTGTTTAATTGGAAGTTTCCCCTGTTGCTGTTGAATAAGATCATAAGCGTGTCATTGTGTTGGGTCCATTCAGTGTGCAGGAGACACAGGCTGGATTGTATGGCCACCTGCCACTGTGTTGCACCACGACCAAGTGGAGCTCTCAGCAGTGTGTGATTGGAGGAGAGCACACAATCATTTTGTGCTCTCATGCTTCCCTCTCTCGCTCTCTCTCTCTCTCTCTCTCCATACACACATGCTTCTTAAGCAAGGCCTGTCATATTATACATAACAGTTTGCTTACAGTGAGTCAGCGTGCTCGCAGTGTGTCGTCTGCACACTCGGCTGCTTAGTAAGCGTTGTTTGCACGATGCTGTCCGTAGGAATCGTTGTTCAGGATTAACCTGCAGGTTACGTGTAGATGCATGAATCCTTTTTCTGTGAGGCTTACTTCACCTCTCAGTGACCTTGTTTCCTCAACTATAGGTGTCGTTTGTTGACACTGGTTAAGGGTTAATATTACGGACAATAACCGGTCGGGATTATTAGACCTCTAGCACCTTAAAGGAAAATAAATCCATGCTGCATGACTTGTGCTGAGTAAACAATTCAAACTGGTGACAAATTTCCTACATTACCCATAATTCCATTCGACTGCTTGTAGACGGCAGAGAGATTTATTGCTCCTATCGTCGCTATCTAGTGACAGCGATGCAGCGACGCTTTAGTCTGTTACTCTGTCCTGGCTCTCACACCTTGTCTGTACAGTCTGCTCAGACTGACCAGCTTTTCCAAAGCCTCAGATTTCATGCTTGTCATTTTGTTTGCCTTCTCGCTTTGGCAGAGTTAGGTCTGTGGCGTAACGCAGCAGTGTTGTGCCACATTGCATCCTGGGACTTTGAGTCTAATGTTTGCTGTCTGCCTCCTGACTGGTGTCCCTCATGTTTATCATTTTTCTTCTCATTAAATGTCATTAATAAAATGAACTACACTGTCCATGCAACAAATATCCACCAAGTTCTCATATGAACAAATATTTCCTGAATGCTTCAGTAGGCTCATATGTAATGTGTTTTTAAGGAGGAGTTTTATTTTGTTGAGGTCCTCTAGTGTGAATGTGTAAGTGTCAGGTTATTGTTTTCACCCTCTGTGAGGGGAAACCCACAGTAATAGTAAAATACTCCCATCAGCCATCCTACAGTATTTCTGTACACTTCTCACATGATAGCCAGAAAAAGGACACTTTAGGTAACGTTCTCTTCCAACTAAGATTTCATTCTCCAAAAAAAAAAAAAATATCCCAGTATTCCTCGTACAAATGTCACAGTTCCATGCAGGCGTAGGATTACGGCTCACTTTAGTCGTTAGCGGCGGGGTGAGACCCGGTGAAATAATGTCTCGCTTCTTTGTGAATAGCAGAGAGAGACAGTCAAACAGCGTAGGAGGCATCTATTAGTAATCATTCCCCACAGGCTAGAGGGCACGAAGATGTCTCCCAGGTCCTACAGAGTGAAGCTGTGTTCGAGCTGTTTGAGCAAAACCAGTATTGCACACACTTCCTCACAGCTGTGCTTATTTTTCCCCTCTCTCCTAAAGTGACTCAATGTGTTTGAATCTTTCTCTCTCAGCCACTCCCCCTCCCCCTCCCCAAACCCAGTCCTATTGTGCTCAGCTTCAGCAAACAAAACAAAACAAAACATTCAAGAAAGCTGATTTCTTTTGTGCGGCTCCCCCACCGTTAAACCGACCACCAATCATTTTCTCACGACGTGTCATCCGGCCGGCTCGGTCAGCCGAACGAACGTAGCCATCGCTTCATTTCGAGTCTTTTATTAGGAGTAGTTTTACATGGAAGATTAGTGCTTGCTATGAGAACGCAGCACTGCTGACTGTTCACTTGCCCCTCGCAGTTTTATTTCCATCAAACACGTTGTGTTCTGCCATCCTGGATTCCTGCCTTGCCTTTCAGAAACCCGGGGAAGCCTTGAGGGAGACGGTGACAGAACAGAAGTAATCTGGTTAGTGTTTTTGGCATAGCGTTAATCCATCTTTTGAGCCGGAGTGCGTTCCGAGTTCACCCAAGAGGGCAATTTGGAGCGGCTGCTGCCAGAGCCCGTGTGAAGCACTCGCAGGCAGAGAGCAGTAAATAATGTGTTGCAAATGGAGCCGCTTTCCTATGAAGTGTCAGGCAAACCTGTAGGGAAGATCCCATGTGGAAGCTGGTCTGCGTAATGGAGTTGATTTTTATCAATACTCAGCCTGGATTTTCCACACACTCGAAAGCATGCTGCTTTCATCCATGCTTTGATTTCATTACTTGTTTAGAGACTAAACAGCCCAGTATGAGACGCATAGCACTTCAAAACTCAGTCTATTAGTTGCGAAATGAAAAATTGGAGCCAGTATTTGGACGGATCGGATTAAGCCAGGGGATTTTCTTCTCATTTGCAAGTCCGACAGCGTTAGCTTTCTGGCACTACGAAGTCTGCCTTCCTCCTTCACCTGGCTCAGGCTTAAAAAAGCAGTTTGAAATACTTATTATACTTGTTCATTTAACTGAACCTCACTTTGCTCTGTTGTTGTTTTGTTTATTTTAAACCTCAAAACTGACCTTTTACTGATTTTCCAGATGATGGGTCTAGTTAGAATAGCTAGTGCTTTCTTTTTATGCTACATTTAATTTCATTTAGTCACTTGCGCGATTGTGTTTTTCCACAGCGTTCATTGGAAATCAGTGCGTGTGTCCAGACCACATCAAGAGGAGTCTGCTCTCCTGCACTCGGGCGGCCGCGTTCCTTCAAAAGAACTCTTGATCGGGTATTCAGTCGCTGTGTACTCATTAAATTGAACAATCTGCCAACACTCCCTGACAGCACACACAACAAGCCGGCGCTCTGCTCTTCTTCAGAATCTGTTTTTTTTTATGTGTTACGGGTGCCAAAAGCAGGGTAATTGGCTCGCTCGTCTGTCGTTTTAAGAGATTCAGCTGACACTCAGGGCAACCTGGCAGAAATGAGACAGGCCGGCTCTCACCCTCTCCCCTCTCTCCTCTCCCCCCGACACGTGCTGGATCTCTGTAAGCAATGCAGGCTGAGTTCAAGCCGATTTCCTCACGGAGCCCCACTTCCTTTCACTCCTCGAAACATGAGGTTTGTGTGAACAGGCTACATCCTGTATCATCTTTAGTGTTGGTGAGGAGAAGCAGGCGTGTGCCGTGACAGCCCTCCGAAAGCGGGAGAACACGTGTTTGAATTGAGTGGCTTGAAATGGACACAGGCTTTATGTGCTTGTGCTTCATTCACATTGTCTCTCTCTCTCTCTCTCCAGGTAGGCTGGATCCTTGAAATAGTTTGGTTTTTGCCTGAGATTCAAATGATAATTGTACAGTCTGTTAGTATGGTCAAGGATTCATTTTATTGTAGTCATCTGTTTATCTCCCATGAAGGAAGCAGGTAGGCAATAGCTAGAATATCCACACTTTACAGCCACGTTGAGCAGAAAAGCATCTCGCACACATTAAACCTACAACAGGAGACGACACCACGGTCTTCCACTACTGTCAGCCAAGAACAGGAAACTTCACAGGTTTACCAACACCTGAAACATCACCCTGTCTCTCTAACATACACATGCACACATTTTCAGCTGTGCAGGTTGTGAGCCTGTGTCTGCTGTAGCCTGAGGGTTCAATGTGTTGAGCATTCTGAAATGCTTTGCGTTGCATTAAACTTCATCAGCTGGCCACTCTTGTCTGACCCTTCTCTCTCATCCACAAGGCATTTCCACCCACAGTACTGCTGCACTCTTTCTCCTTTTCAGCACCATTCCAGACGTCTCCACAGTTTATGAAATGCTTAAACTATAACTCTGGGCACCAACAGCAACGGACAGAATCATTTTTCTCCCCGTTCTGATGTTTAATATAGAGACTTTTGTGCACTGCACCGTTGTCACGTGGTCGGCTGACTGGATAGTTGCGTTTGCACTTTTTAATGTGAATTCTGTAAAATGCCACTGGACAGTTTTTTACTGCACATTGTACTTTGTGTGTGTGTGTGTGTGAGAGAGAGAGAATCTGAATGAGCAGGTAAACAGGTGTTCCTAATAAAGCGGATAGGAAGCGTATGAAACTACGAGTATCATATTCGAGTGTTTATTAATTAATTTATTCTAAAGAGGAACTAGAAATGTCATGTTATGTAATATGTGCTGCTGTGGGCTTATTCACTACACGATGTGTAATTTTATACCCCTGGGTGCTTCATCTCAACCCAAATCATGATTTATTGATAAAATACAAATTTCAAATGCTTAAAAAAAATGGCCTTAAATGTAAAATGTTTCCCAAAACAGCAATTACTCACTTCATTTACCATCCCACTAAATCCCTAACGTTTTTTTGTGCTCATTGTACATGCATTCTGTAGAGAGAAGGATTTTCTCTACTGCTTTGTTACTTCAAGAGCTTTAAATCAGCAATAAAAACGGTGTATTATATGGTTTCTCTTTTCCTTCTAGCTCCAGACTAGTTATAATAATTGCTTTTTTTTTTTTTTTTTTTAATGCAAATCGTGTAATTGTTACATATGTTAACTTGCCAGTTTATTAGGAACACCTGTAAGCGCTGCCTGGTCTTCTGCAGTCTTTCGTGAGCCCGTGTCCTCTCTAGCCACAGATTCCTGTTCCTGCCTCAATGTTTACTATGTTGTGTGTTTTCTGTGCACCACGGTTATGAAGAGTGGTTATTTGAGTTGCTGCAGGCTTCCTGTTAGCCGTTCTCCTCTCACGGCTCTTACATTTCTCAGTGAAGGTTTTTGTTTTATTTGTATTTATTTCTTTCTTTCCTGGGAGAAGAATAGGATGTGAATATTATCTGAAGTGCTCGAGCTGCGTCTGCATAATTCCTTTTTGTATTCTACTGCTGCCACATGTTTGGTTTACTGGATAATTTCATGAATAAGCTATAAATAGAGGTACTACAAGTGTTCCTATTAAATTGTCTGGCGAGCATATAATCAGACCCTTGATCCTAGCGTTAAATCAGTCATAAGCTAGATTGTTAGCTTCAGCACTAACGTAGTCTAGTTACAAAAATCGTACGTCTCACCTAAATAAAATGCTCCATTATGTGAACAGATGCGATTGCTTTCCAAACGACACCCACAATTCCAAGCAGTTCAGTGTTACAGCAGCACAGAGGTCAGATTCCATTAAGCCCACTATTTACACCGTAGTAAATGTCAAAGACACTCCAGCGTCAGTGTTACGTGACATTTTATCGAGTGATTTTGAATTTCTGCCTCACAGCCCGAGGGCTTATGTTATGTGGAGGTAGAACCCCGGTGGAGAACCGAGTCACGGTCAAGGCTGATAGACTGCACTCCATCCCAGAAGTGAAGAATCAAACAGGCCTGTATGAATTACTGAGCCCTGCTCGCAGATTACTGCAAGATGTCTTCTCAGATCAGATGGAGCGGCGCTTTGAGGGAGTCATTTCGCCGAATCAGATGAGGGGAGTGTTTGTAATTTAAAAGCAAAACCAAAGCAGATGTCGGAGAACGAAAGTAGCGTAGGATTGCTGTGGACCGCCATGAGTGGGGGAGAAAAACCCAACCATGAACAAGCTGGTGTTTTTGTTTTTAAGAGCAACGCAGCCGTTTGTCTGGCGGCCTGTTGTCAGTAAAGCGAGTGGAAAATGAGATGCCATCTTGTGGGAAAATGGAGCCATATTGGTCCGTCCCTGCCGACTGGAGTGTGGGGCCGAGTGTTACACTGCTGATTAGCTAAGAGATTTCCTGCTGTAATGACATGACATGATGCTAGCTTTGTGCTCCACACACACACACACACACACACACACACACACACAGTGTACTAGTGTTTTATTGCCTGGGCTGTGAGCTTTCTTCTGATATCCTTTTCCACAGCAAGGATCAAGACATTATACAAGAGGGAGACGCTTAGTTGCACGCACACACACACACTCACACACACACACACACACACTCACACACACACATTCCAGTCTGGTTTGTCTGTTTGTAAGTGAATTAATGTGAGGAACCTACAAGAGGCTGAGAGATGAAGATATATTAGTGAAGGCAGGACGGTTTTCTCCTCTGCAGCAGCTGTGACGGAGCAAGTTCACGAGCAGAGAGCAGGGAATTTTTTTTATTGGGTTTGATTCATGCCACACCCTGTAAACACAGTGGAAGCATTTCAAATAAACATTTATTCCATGGTTAAACTGCCCCGGAAAACAAATTCGCTGTTTCAGAGCTTGTCTTTTAGTGTTGTGGAGTATATTAAAATTTTTTCATGACTCAACCCGTTCTTGGCTTAGCTTATTTTCGCTCTATTTAACGGTTTCTAGTCTCTATGTGTATGTCCCGCCCTGGAGCACAGTGCTGAGATAAGGTGTGATCAAGCACTGCGTGATAACCTAGACAATAGTCCGCTCACTGGTCACTTTATTAGGAACAGTGGTCTTACTCCTGCAGTTCATAAAAAAACATCACCTGCACTTTTTTCTGTCTACAGCTGTGCAGTTTCAGTGAGCTTATAGCCATGTTGTAGTTCATCTGCCTCAACGTTTGACAATGTTGTGATTTCTAAGATGCTTTTTTTGATCACCACTGCTGTGTATGGAGTTACTCTCACATTTCTGTAAGCTCAAACCAGTGTAGGCATTCTCTTCTGGCTTCTCTCTTATCAGTGAGGTGTTTCCTCTATTTTATTTATTTATTTATTTTTGACTATCCTTTGGGGGGAAAACTCCAGAAGATCAGCAGTATCTGCTCATCTGGCACCAACAACAGTGCAGCACTGTGATCACAGATGTTTTAATCTTAATTCTGATGTGAACTTTATCTGAACCTCTTGACCGTATGAACGTGATTTTAATTCATGGTGGTGTTGCCATGTGATTAACTGATTTAGAGAATTGCCTGAATGAGCTTAATAATATTTCTAATAAAGGGTAAATACAAATAATGCAAATTCTTGACAACTAAGGCATGTAGGTAGGGATAAGAAGTTCTCTTCAGATGTTCTCCGTGTTTATCTATTTTGATTACATTGACCGAGGTGTGTATCAGACCACTGGGTAAATTAGCTCGTCAATACGCCATCACTGTGACTTCCTGTTTCAAAAGGAAATATGTCAACCTGCAAAATCAAGTCATGACCCTCAGACCATATTCATGGCATTTCTCCAAACTGATACGTCAGAAACAGGTGTGCAGTCCCGTCGCTCCGCTTCACAGGCTTACACAAAGGTGAGCCATTGTTTGGCTTTTTCCCGACCCCACGAAGAAATGTAAACGATAATCAATAGCTCATCAGTGATTGCTCATGGTTCGTGTCCACCACCAGCTAGCGGCTCATGTTGCAAGAGATTGATTGGCCTCATAGGCAGCGATCAATATCTTAGATGTTGGTCTCAAATTCTAGATACAGTATTGCCTGGATACACCGAATCACCTCTTCTAGATGGATATTGGCCTTTTTTTTCCCAGAGAATCACAAGCTTTAATAACCAAGAGGGTGTAAATGATCCCCTGGAGCATTAGTTGTTTGTAACACCACCACAGCGTGGTATTGATCAGACGTTTTCCATGGGTGGTTAGTAAACATGTCGAAACCCTTCCGTTGATGATGATGGTGATTGATTTAATTAATCAGAGAAACCTTGCGAAGATATTCTTGTTGCCGTTAAAGACCTCCTTCGTGTCCGTGTGCTTTGTCTGGCATCACCGTGCATGTGTGAGCAGGGAGTAACTTTTTTTTACCTGGTAGGTCGATATCAATTTTCAACCCCCACCTCTTCTCTTTCTCTCCCTCCCGGAAATCATTTAATTTCAGTCAAGTCAAAGTAAAAAACAAATAAAATCAAGGTCCAGCTGGTTTCCTAATATCCTATTTCACTTTGAAATGTTGGTGTGGTCAAGTCAGAAAGAGTTGAACGCACGCGAACATCAGCACAAAGGCGGAATTACGAGCGGGGAAGCTCCTGAGTTGGAGGAATCAGTGTATGCAATGTAAATTTGTTGAATATGAATTGCCTCAGAATCAGGAAGTTGTTGAACTACAAGCGATTTGGTTAACATTCAACCATCTGTAGGAGAGAAAGTTTTATTTTCTATCTTAAATGTAACAATAAAGTTTATTGCACTGCAACCCAGAATGTTTGATTCACTTTTAGTTGAGTCAATTTGAAAAACAGTTTGTAAGTGAAAGTATTGATTTTCGAGTCGTATTTGACTTTCTGCACTCTGCACTGTTACCAGGTCTGAGGAAGTAAGACTTAGGGAGAAAGACACTAGACTATACATTTAATTAAGAGCCGCTCGGTCAGTCGCGGATTTTCCGTATCATATTAACTAATAATAACATTACGGGTTCTTGTAGTGCTGCTTGTCTTTTTTTCTGCTGTAATAGCTTTATGACCTGCTTACACAGTACAGCTCATTAAAGAGTCCCTCAAGCTTCCTCCTTTCCTCTTATCCACCCCATTTTAAAGGGCTCCTGGGTCAAACAGAGCCACATCACAGGGTGATATTTAAAAGCTGCACTGCTCTTTCTACTGGCGCTGTGTCTCTCTTTACTGCCGCCTGAGCCGTGATGATCGAATCCTGCCTGATGTTTTAATGGCGGAGTGTGTGGGGATCTAAACTGGTGAATTATGGGCGTGAGAGGAGAGTGACCTTGCTGCTTTTGTGTGCTGCGATCAGCTCTGAGTCATCAGAGAGAAGGCGTCGCGTGGCCTCTCTAGCACTCTGATTGCCCTTGATTTGCCCTTGCAGTGACAACACCGCGTCTGTGTACGAACCGACCAGCATCGAATCGACATCTTGTCTTTTAACAGCTCTCTCCCTCTCTCTCTTTTTTTTTTTTCTTTTTCTTCTCCTCAGCGCAGACAAAAGCAGCGGTTGTGTGGATAGGTGTGATATCTTTATAGAGCTTCCTCTTCACAGAGCTGGTTGGGGACAGGAATAGCTGAGAGATGAGAGGGAGAAAAGTGTAAACAATAAGCCACAGCACAGCTCTGTCTAATGGCTCAATTTGTAATAAGTGTGTTGCCTCGAGCTGTTGAGCAGCATGCAATTTTAAGGAAGAACTCAGTTGACATTTTTGTTGCATTTAATGAACACATTGGCTTGAGAATGTTGGGAAATTTTGTGAAAACCAGTAATTCATTTATCAAAACAAGATTGTCTCGCCCACTTTCGTCATCGACATGGTGCCCTCTAGCTCGTTTTTGTTTCCTCCGTCCTGCTTTCTTTCTTCACCCTAAATCATTTGACTTTTCATTCCCCCTTAATTAAGTCTGAATGGACTCAGTTATGTTTGAATAACAAATACACTAAAGACCTAGATGCTGCTTATACAATAATTAAAACGCTACTACAGCTTTAAAAACCCATTGAGCTCTTATTCTGTCTTCATATTTTTTCCCCAGCAAGCTGCCACCCTGTCTGCTTTTATTAGGCATATTGGCTACTGAAAGGCTCTGCTATAAATTTGATGGTCCACTCAAAATGTAGTGCTTGAAATATTAGCAATCATCTGTATTCATCTGACAGGAAAATGTACGGGTGTCCGTCAGCACGTCGAGAGCGGAGGCAGTAATTTGATCCTCACCGTTTTAAGTGATCCTTTAGGGATTTCGCAGCACAGAGACTGTGGCACAGCACCTGCCTCATGAAAGAAACATAGGCAGACAGAAGCCGACAAGAGCAACACAATAAAGTCCAAGTCTACAGGGTTATTGATTTTATTCAAATGGCACTTTTAGCCTCAGTATGTGCAGAGAAGCGGGTTATTGTCTGAGCACTTGCACACCTCCGTAGGCTTCGGGAAGCCGCTCGTACAATGCTGCCGTTTAGGAAAAAAGACAAAACTCGCAATGGGTACTAATGGATGTTTTGGGCTGCTATTTTTTTTGTGTGTGTGTTTTAATAGAAATGTATTGATTGCTGGATAAAATGGGCTGTTAGGGGTTCAAGCTCATTCATGGACGGAAGATAATGAAAACTGAAATTAATTCCAGCGCATATCATTGGCTCTCAAGGGAGTTAGCTGCTGGAAGGAGGGACTCATTGTGCAGAAGTATTAGTCTACTATTCATAGCAGCTTTGCCTTCATGAAACACTGACATTGTATTGAATTACTGTATTAGTGTTTTGGATTCATTAGCTTTATTGGCTTTTTGACTAATTATTATGCTTTTCTGAAGTGTGATGTCACAATAGATTTTGTTTATCATCTATTTTTTTTATATTCTAATTATTGAATATCATTGCAATTTTTTTCACCTTTCAGTGTTTTAAATATTTGTATTAATCTTTAGATATTTGGAATCTAACATTTTAAATTTGATTTAAATATGATTTTTTGGGGAAAAAAAAATTAATTTATTGTTTTTACATAACACTACTGCATTTCTGGGAACAACTTGGCAAATGTACACATTTTATCATAAATAGTAGAAATGCCGTGATTTGTTGGTCATATTGCCAACCAAACAAAAAGAATTTTAATTTTCAAGTCATTAGCATCTGTTTTTACAGGATGACATTAAACAGTGAACTGGAGACAGTTGAACTCTTGTACTAGTGCCTGAGCTCATTTAGCAATGCTGGTGCTTTTTCATTCAGAGCCTTTTAGCCAGAAATGCCTCTTTTTTGTAAACAGTTCACAGGCAGTTGTTGCATGTTGTTTTGCAAAATAGATGTTTGACCTGTGCCGTGTGCTGTATTTCATTCTTCTTGCACATTAATCCAGAGAATTACCTCAGACCTTGCTGTTTTTGGAAAAATCCTATTACATCACCTTACATTACAATCGAGACAACGGGCCTGACATTTAGTTTTACACGATATCTGATGTCACAATCCAGTATGTGATCGTGCCACCGTTTTAGGAAAAAGAAGATACTTGGATAAAGAAACATGTTTGGATAAAAGAAACATTTTTCCTGTTTTCACACAGACGTCTTAAAGAAAGCAATTGAAAAGGGTCACCAGCGAGAAATCAGTTTATATTTTCAGATTAGATTAGAATCAGATTATTAGAGGTAATGAAGGCTATGGCGTATGTTTTGATGAACGAGGCTTGAGCTAATAAAACTGATCTGTAAACATAAATTATCATAATTAATTGGTAATATCATTGCTATTAATATGTGTTAATGAATACCTTATTGACTCACATGCTAAGTTTGGGTATAGTTCGCTATCCTGTTACTGCGTTTTCCGCTTTCTCCTTTCTAGCAGGAAAAACCAGGAACACAAAGTACAACTGATCAGAAATGTATTGAAGAATTCTAAACCCGCGGTACGAATACAGATATCTCCGGCTCTGAAAAAGGCCTCTCCTTCCGCATAGATCATCAACCTGTCAGTTACTTAAATAGCTGCAAGACTGTAATTCTATCATCTGTCTTTAAGTCGAGTCAACCTCTGTGGATTAATAACTACAGGCTTATTATTGTTTTGCTTATAGTATCTAATGTAGCTGAGAAATCAATGTCGAAGGAGCTCATTTCCTATCTTAATAATAATCGCCATGAGGTTTGTCTTTGAAGCTCGCTATTGCCGAGACCCCAGATTTCCCCTTTTAAATCAGTGTTATAAGGGGATAATGGTGCCATTGTTGGAGCTTTATTCCTTGAGCTTGGAAAGGCTTTGGATAAATCTTTAGTGTTTTTAAGCTGTTACCTGTTCCGTTGACATTCTGTTAACTTTTCTGTTTAACTACAATACGGGTTCGGTTCGGTCCCCGCGCATCTCTGAGCCGTTATTAGGCTGAGTCACTTATATGAACTGCACCAGAGATGAAAACGCCTCAGTGTTCTATGCAGACTACACAGTACACTACATCATGTGTCCACACTTATGCCGAGTCCATTTAAGGCAGTGTTTAGGAAAATATTCGATTAAAATCACCTCAGAATAAATCACTTGAGAATAACATTAGAGTAATTTAACAGAATTCATTATCCTGATTCCTGTTCTCTCTGGACTACTTGCCTCTGGTATCGTCACAAGCTTTTTACCCACAGTCGTACGTTAAATAAAAAAATATTTGTGTGCCAGACTTCACCGAGTGACTTAGCTTTAAAAAGTTTTATTTTATTAGGTTTTTATTTGTTTTCAAACCTTTTAAAATCGTATTTTTTTTTCTATTGACAAGTGATATTTAAGAAGTTAAAAAATAGATTAAAAAAGGGTTTTACATTTACATTGCTTATTTATTCATTTACTACATTTGGCTCGTTACAGATCCCTATGAAGTTCTTACAGTTGTATATAATTTAATATACTGTGATTATTTATCACCAATATTCTTAAAACAGAACCCTGAGAATCTTCTTAAAGTAAGTGTGACATTTACTACTGGGAAAATCTGAAGTATTGGAACTTGTCTTGTGTATATACGATTTGCGTAACAGTTCTCCTGTCCGAATTTTAATGTTTGTCACACAGAGGAACGTGTAGCATCTTTCAGAAGGAAAGCTTTTAGCCAACTAGCATTTTTGTCTAATGCTTCAGAGGAGTGGAATTCAAAAGACAGATGGACACTCATAGTTCTTTCATAAGTCAGTAGACATCATGACTTATTCATAGTCAGATTTGCACTCATTCGAATCTCCATCGTGCCGCTTTGTCTTCTTAACCGATCTTCTATCCCAGTGTCTTGTCGTTTTAATTTATATATTTTATTTATTTTTCCCCTTCTGCGAACGTCCTTACCTTTTCTCGCTAATAAATGTGCTGGATTGTCTTTGTATACGTGCACGTCTTTTAACCTTACATTAACGTAGTAACAGTTAAACATGTTGTCTTATTTCCTGTGTTTGTACCTTGTTCCTGTAGGGCTCGGGAATGTGACAGATCATGATATAATATCTGACCAGGGACAGCAGATGAAACGAGTGTTTATTTACACTTGCGTTCATACCGTTTATTAAGGAGCGCTGACACAAACTAATAGGCTAAACATAAGTGATCTTTAATTACAGCGAAACAAATACGGTTCAAATAGGGCTTCAGGGGGAAAAAACCTGCGAGCGCAGCGTTGTCTTGGCGGTTTCTACGAATTTACAATATGAAAACATCTGTACCATCACAGGATCTCAGCCCTTGATGGCGCGTCCTCCTTATCTTGTTGACGCACATCACTACATACAGAGGTTATAATCGAGTTCCTCTCTGCTTCGAGCTCTTCTGTACAGCCTACATTAATTTGCCTGTGAAGTGTAGCACTTGTGTAGCGCTTGTGCTCATACACTTTTAAACACTCCTGTCAAATATTATCATAAAGCAGCACGTCAGTACGAAACTAGCGCCCGTGTGTGTGTGTGTGTGTGGATGAGCTGCTGCCTGGGCTTCTTCGCTTACACTTTCTTGTAATTATTGAAATTGATGTTTGCAGGGCCGCTCTAAATCTTTAGGCTCTGCGGGTAATAAAGACACGGGTGCAGTGAAGCTGCTAGGCTGCAAAATAAAAGGCAATCAACCTTCTACTTCCTGCCTCCTTTTGCGAGAAACAGCAGAAATACTAATTAAGCGGGCATGGCGCCTGACTCCACTGTTTTCTCACCCTTTCGCTGATGAAGATTTCCCCCACACCACAACCCCCCAGCCATGAGCTTGTTTTAGTTGCTCATTATTTCCAAAATTTCTTGCGTCAAGAGGGTTTTTCCCAAGTCTTTTGCATGCGAAGGTTTTACCGGCGAAGACCGAGAAGCTCTCCCTGTTCCTGGCTGTGGATCAGCGATTCTTTGTTGATTGCGATCGACGCCTGTGCCGCTCCACAGAGGGAGGCAGGCGCTCCATTGATCCCGCCATCGATTTCCGAGATCACTGCCTGTTTCTGATGACATCAGATTCGCCGCTCTCTTTTGTCATCTTAAGTGTTCTGCAAGTCCTGCCTCGCCTGTTAGGAGAACACCACATCGGCGTATAATTGAGCCAGCTTTGTAACCTTCCTTTATTTTCTTGCACGGAGATTAATTACTGTCTTGTCACATGCAATCATTCCTCACATTTCAAGCAAATTGCAGAGGGCAAGAAGGGTGTGTGTGTGTGTGTTTTTTTTCCACCAGGTGGCAGGGCGTTTTGTTGATTCTTTAAAGACGCATACTTAAGGGGGTTTTGAACCATTTTGTTCATTTTATCATTCACTCTCCAGCCTGTTGAGGAGCCTAAAGCCAACGAGCACCTTCTCATCTAAGTGCAAGCTGTCCGGAGCCCTGTTTGGAGACCAAACGCTCCTCGTTGTTGTTCTCCACTTGGCAGAATACTAATTAGCGCTGAGTGAATCTCGCTCGCCCACGTCTCAGAGCCAGCTTTATGCTTCCCAATTCGCATCCACTTCCAGCCGTAGCGAGCCGGACAAGTCAAAAATGAAAGGTTTGGTGGGTGCCCTTTGTTGCCACATGATTTCTCCGACCCCTAGTGATTAGCGCTCATAGCTAAAAACGTGAATGACCTGTTTCTGGTGTCTTTTGCATCCCTTATCCCTAACCCAAATTCCCTTAAAGATTTCTTTTGAAAATCCCTGCCCAGGTACTGACAGCAAGCCGTGTGATATTAATAGTCACCCAGCAGCTGCGTTTAAAGGTTTCGGTCCGTGCTGTCATCACTCACCTCCGTGTCAACTGTCAGCACACAAAGCCGGCTTTCTGTCGTTAATTATCATGTACGGGCCCGCGCACAATCATGAATTAATAAAAGCACAGAGAGGAGAGGCACCGTCTTCTTCACTTTGAGCACCTCATCGCAATGAAAGCCAAATAATGCTCCTGACAGCAGCAGTTTAAATTTCACTCCTTTGCAGGTTGTCACATTGCAGAGAGAGAGAGAGAGAGAAAGAGAGAGACACTATTTCTATCTTGTGTAGGCTCACTGAGTGTTGCAGTATGCCCTGCTAATCATGGACATGCACTACAAATTAGCCTGAAAACAATACAGTTCTCCCTCGTGCTTTCTCTGCTTCCTCCCCAGAGGGTTTTGTCTTGCCCATGCAGCTGTGGATACAGTCTAAATGAGGGAATGGGGGTGGTTGGGTGATAGGGGAGCGATTTCCTCTTTTATTGTCTCCCCTTACTTTACCTTTCTGAGGCTCTGCCAGAGGAGGGCTTGTCTGGCTTGTAAATGGTGGTGTGGCGATAAGGATGATGAAAAGGAGCAATAAGGGTGACCTTTCCTTGCCTACAGAGAGGCCGGGAACAGAGAGAAAGATGGAAAGCAAAGAGACGGGGTGAATCTCGCTGTCTGAGCAGGGGGTGAAAGGCTCTGGCAGGAAATGACAGGCACACCTTAATTGTGTCAGACACTCAAAATGAGAAACAATAATGCGGTAACAGTCAGCTCCTGAGATCCCAATCTGTCTGTCCGGGTGAAGGAGTGGCAGCAAAGGACGAAGAACGAGGAGCGGTGCACTCATCAAAGAGCGCGTTTGTTTTCTTGGTGGGCTGCGGTCGTACGCGTCTCTGCCGTTTGGTGTCAGCGTGAGGCGAGCACCGCAGCACCACCTGATTTGACTTGATAATGCTGCGCTGATGAGTCTGGGGGGAAATCAGCAAGGCGTTGCAAAAACTGCACCGTTAAGGATGCTGTCAGTTCTCCTCGCCGCTGATAAAAGGCGCGAATGAATTCGAGAAAAGAGGAGGCATGCAGGCAGTGGATATAGCTGTCAAAGCACTAATGCCTCTGACTGCATACTATTTTTACAGGCTAAGAGGTGTGTGGATCGGCGCCTGGGTCTCTGTCGGTCTGGGCTGCAATTTGAATTTTATAGTCATGCTTCTGGCTTATTTACATGCTGATTAGCACTACTTGTGCAGGGATAGATGATAAATCCCTTTCATGTGGATTAACATGAAGCCAGCAAATATTGAATATAGTGAAGACATAAAGTGAAGCTATGATAAGACCAAGCTTTTAATACCCAGCACTGGTGTTTTAGAGGCAATGGGATATCTGTCACAGCTCATACATAATGACCTAAAATTCAAAGCGGTTGCGATGGTCTTCTTGATCCCACATATCATAGAGTTCTTCACTCATTGTTTTCTACACACACAAGCGTTGTCCTCAGTGAGCTGATCAACTGAATGAGTTCACTGAAAGATATCAAGATTGTTTTTATTAACAGTTACACATCGAATGCAGTTGCAAAATGGTACTATTTTGTACCGAGCCTTTTAATTTAAATAATTGATTTATATCATTCAAGGAGTGCTACCGTTTACCTGGCAGTTTGTTTGCTAATTTATCATTATTATTATTTTGGCCTATTTCATATCCACCACTCCAACAATACAGCAATTGTTAATGAATAATTAATACAGTAATACATTTTAGAAGCAATACATTCCAGTTTATTTGCATCATGTCTTCCTTTTGTTTTTAAGCTTGAATGCACCTATATCTGTGCACTATTACACTAATACTGTAATTATTAGTCACTATATATATAGCATGACGATCAATCACCAGCCCAGTGAGGAGATTCGATTGGACAGTGAATAAACACGAGTGGTCAATATGATGTTTGCCACCCCACACCACCACCACCCTCCTCTGCCCACACGTGAAGAGTCATTTCAAGGTGAGCATGAGGTCATTGCCTTTGGAGAGATGAATGAGAATATGTGCGAAATATGCAACAACAATTTGGCAAAAGGTTCTCTGTTTCTCAGCACATCCGGATAGGTTGTGAGGACGGAGGAGGTGGGGTTTAAAGATCTAGGCTATGAAGAAAAGGTAATTAACATAAAGATTAGCATGATTCACAGTAATTAGAATGTTTTGTTCATAATGCATATGCATCAATCGCTGTGTACTATTGTAACTAAATAATACACCGTGCAAATATATAGAGGGATTCTTTCTTTCTCGCTTTCTCTCTCTCTGTCTGTCTCTCTGTTTGTCTGTTGCTTTCTCTCTTCCTCACTCTCATTCTCTGTGTGTTATCACACTGGATACTATTGCAATTAATATTAATGCAGTGTGAAGCACACTAGAGTGGACTGATCCCAACGCCTGGCTGGGAGAGTAGTAGCAGGAGCACGGATAAGGATCGATACAGGATATGACAATCCTAATGTGCCGGCTGTGTGGAGTGAGGGATAAAGATGGAGGATGGAGGAGGACAGAGCTAGAGGCAGAAGCAATGGCAGCATCTCTCTCTCTCTCTCTTTCTCTCTTTCTCTGTGTGTGTGTGTGTGTGTGTGTGTCTGTCCCCCTCTCTGTCTGCTGAGTCTCTTGTGTGTGTGGGGAGCTGTGACTATACATGACAGCTGCAGTTGCCATTGTGCACGGCTGTTTATTTAGTCATGTGGTAATGATGCTTGACCTTTCCATTCGAGCCCCAGTTTCACATTTGAACACGCCTCTTTCTTCCCTGCGCTCACTTTGAAGACGAGCTTTGTCAGTACGTGTGGTCTAAAACCAGAACGTACGGCCGCGTGCGCGGAGCGGACATCTTGGCTCATCGTAAGCGTCGCCATACCTACAAGAGCCTCGTCTTAAATTAATACGCATTAGGAAGCGAGTACAAAGCACTTCATTATGCAAGATTGTATGAAACTCTGCCTTACGATTGGCTGCTTTGTCTAAATCAGACACACAAGCCGTAATCTTCATTTTCTCCGAAGGAAGTGTGGGCAGAGGGGGGGTACAGAGAGTGACAGAGAATGGGGAGAGAAGAAGGAGAGGCAAAAAAAAAAAAACGGTGCATGAAAACCATCAGACGTTAGAAAGCCGTGTAGTCTCTTTCTCATGTGTCAATATTTCGTACCATTAGGTTAGTTTGAGTGTTATAATTTTTTTTTAATTCTTTTATTATTTTCTTCCTGTGTTTGCACTGTTTCTTTCATCTCAGGGATGGTTCTTTTTTCCATTTCGAGCAGGCTGGCTAACGTGCAGCACTGCAGCGCCGGCTCCCCGGAGAAGCCCATTATACAGGAGTGATATCAAACTATGAATCATTTATGCTAGCTGCGCATACACGCGCCACCTGCATTTTTAATGACCGATTATTGCGTTCCATAAACAGTGCTTTAAAAGAATTCAAATCATATCGATCCCTTTCAGTTAAAAGGGAAGTACAGAGCTCTTGGTTGGGCATGATTTATACTTTTTTACATTAAAAACAAATCAGTTTTTCTTTGTTCAGTAGAGTCACTTTGTCATGCTCGCTTCACATAGCAAGAGGACATTTTAACAATTAGCTCAGGTGTAAAATGGCGGTGTGGGGTGTTGGTGTGATTCAGGCCTAATGCTACCAGCTTCAGATATCAGGTTTCCTCTTTATTAGGATCAGACTGCTAAAGCCTCCACAAATACACAGGATCCACTGCTCGCTCGCTCGCTCTCTTTCACAGTCTCTCGCTCTCTCGCTCTGCCGCACACTCACACTTGTATCTGTGTAAATATCACACTCACCGACGAGGCAAGAAAACTGATTACATCTCCACAAGGAGATTAAAGCAGCCATTTTGTTTAATTCTTAATAAATGTCTGAGTCTGTTCTGCTGACCAGAGGTCAAATTTCAATGAAGCTTTATGGCACGGGATCTCTGTGTGACGACGTTATTCTTACATCTGCCACAATATCGCAGCTTTGCCTGTCCGTCTGTGTTCTGCTGATCGTCTCCTTCAGGCAGGAAACAAGATATGAAAGAAAGGAAACAGTCACACTGAAATATAGTGAACATGTAGAAACATTTCTAATCTTGCAGATCTGGTGTTAATGTGATCGTTAGTGTTGTATTTTCGTTATTTGTTTGAGAAGACACTCCATCACATGACGTCGTTGGCACAGATAGAGTGGCGTGTGAAATAGGGGACCAATCAACAATTTCCAGCAAACAGAAAATGATTTTATTGCACTGTTAGCACCTTAAAAAGCAAAAAGCTTCTTTTCTCACTCGCCATTTTTCCAGTGTCGTTTAATGTCGTGTTAATAATGAGATGCCACTCGTAGAATAGTGCATATGGCAAATGCTGAGACTCCAGGATGCAATATTCAGGCTCAGCTTATTAGTGATCAGTGAGGTATTTGCAAGAACGTTGCAGCTTTGCAACCCAAACTAAAAGACTAAATCTCTGCCAAATTACTATCTTTCGGAGGAACACTAAATCCTACTACCTGCAGACAGTCACATGGCATTGTGGGACTAGTCTAGTCTAGTCTAGACTAGACATAGTCTAGATACTATTTTTATCATCGTTACATAACCACATTGGTTGCGACCACAACCAACCACAACAAAAAAGCTTTCTAACCAGGCCAGCTGTTAAAAATACAATGACACTTGAAACACAATAATCAACGGTAATCAGAGAAAACAAGCTACACAGTGGCTTTGTATCGATTTAAGGAAGGAGTGAATCAATGACATCTTCACCGAACCAACCTCGCGTTTGACGTAAAGATTTTCCACGTCGAGGCTTCATGAGTGTCACTTCTCACTCACTACGCTTTTAAATCCTAAAATGAGCTCTTTTGTTATTTTGAAAACCTTTCTGCTGCCTGCAAGGTGAAACCACATTTAAATTGACACTTTCTCCCCCCTCTCACCCCCAACCGGCTTTTACCCCCTCTGGTGAAACCATGTCCCTTATGAGCTGGCGATGTAAAAGCGACAGTCAGAGCAGCTGTGCTTGGCTAGTGGGCGGAGCTTCTTTCCTGATCAATTGCATGGCACTTGATTTAAATCTATAAATTTTACACGTATTAAAGTATTGCACTTTTAAACCGGCATCTCTTTAAGCAATTTAACTGTGCTTTTAATGTCGGCTTTATATAAAATGCCATGAACGCATTAGAATATTTAAGATCGTTCTAGCCCCAAATTTTACAGTTAATTCTTTCACGTCATTCGACTTTTCAGTTTTTCATCTTAATGGCTGCTTTTCAGTAACAAGTTTTCACTCTGAATAATTTAGCAACTACAGCACAATTGGTAGAAAAAGTGTACTTTTGTAGTCTTTAATGGATCCTGGAAATTTCAGATGTTATATATTGGGTGCATAAAAAGCACTATGCGCTTTTTTTCTTCTTCTTTTTTTAACCATTCAATCACATAACTTTAAATCCACATTAAATCATTTGCTTTCCCCCCCCCCCCCCCAATGACAACGTTTGTGTCTGTCTGTTGTATTGTGTGTTTCTTTATTTGTGTGATGGTTGAATGTCTGAGCACCAAAAAAAATAGTTCACTTTATCAACAGGAAACCAACCATGACCATGCGCAAGGGAGCATTGTTCTCCAGGTGGGCGGGACAATGGTATTCACTTGCCTGTCAATCACAGCAATATTAGACAATTATATGTATCTTTGAGCTTGTGTGTATGAAAGATGATAGATAGCAACATGAACATGGTCGAGCCGTGACTAAGCACCTGCACGAGCAAGGGCAAAACAGAAAGCCGACCCGATTCGGACCGGGCCGTGGCTGATTAACAGGAGTGCGCTGCGTAAAACTGGATTTACATGGAAGCTTACGGGACGCAAGTGGATTAGCCAGCTTCAGAGGTGAATGCTTGTAATTGACTTTTTTTTTTTTTTTTTTGGTTTGCACGTTTGTTTTTCTTAAACGCAGCACTGAGAGGAGACAAGAAATCTGTTCCAGATGCAGATCAGAGCTAAATGTGTAATAAGGCTAAGGTCATTGAGAGGAGTGTGTGAAGGGGGGTGAGATGGCGGCATGTGCTGCTGTAACTGAACTCCTGTGTTAGGGACAGCTGTACATTGTCAGAACATAACTACCTTCTTCCTTAAGCAATACCCCCCTTTTTTTTTTGTTTCTTCCCCTCGCTCATCCCTGTCTCCCTGCTGTCCCAGCTGTTGCGCTGGATTGAGGGGAGGAGTGAAGGGTGTTACTGCACTATGGTTCCTCAGAAGGTGCTGTATGTCCAGTCCATTTACTCTCTGGAAAGACTAACAGCAGCATTAAAAAAAAGGCGGTAATGAATTTCACCCTGACAAAGACATGATGCTCCGTCATCATCCCAGGAGTTAATTGGCTCAGTCGGCTCCTGCTAACCGCCACGATACAGATTCATAAGCTTGCATGAATTAAGGCCAGTTTACCGCATGCAGGAAGTGATTTCCATCCACATCTTTCTCCTTCTCTCTCGCTTCTTATCTGTGTCTCGATGTCTCTCTCTCTTACCTAGTTTCTAACCCTGGCACTTTATTAAAGCGACACTCTTGCTTGCACTGTTTGTTTGATTCTTACAGCAGCCAGGGCTGTCATAGCTGATAAAAAGGCTGTCCTTCAGTTTGCTGCTCAGCATCTGTGTTTACTCTCCTGCCCAAGCCTGCGCTGCCGAGAAAGAAAGAGAGACAGAAAGGAGACAAAGACAGGGGACGACCTCGCTGCCTCGCTTAGACATTTATCAGCAAACTGCCGCATGCTTTCAGCAACACGAACATGGCACGAATCAGTAATGAAGGATTTGTGTATGATTTCCATAGGACTTTGTAAAGGACTTTACAGAGCAATAATAGTCTTATTTGTTGGGAGAAATGCTAAGAATAAGTGTGTGGGTTGCCAAATGTAAGGACTTGTCCTAATCGATCCTTGCTAACGTCAGCAAACAATGCAAAACAGTTGATTTATTTATTTATTTTTGTTTTATATTTATATCCATATTTTTTTGTCTTCTGATTCCCAACAACTAGTTAGCTCCTTATCCCCCCTCTCCTAAGACCCATGATGCGCCAAATATGGCATATTTTCAGACTGCTGCTCCTGCTGTATCAGAGGGCAGAGTAACACATTCAGAGGTCTGAGCTATCCACTGTTTTCCACATGTATGCACTCATAGACACGATTGGCTAGCGCCTCTGTGATTGACAGTGGAGAAAGCGTATGCCCTTTCATCTCTCTTACCCTGACGGAACAACCCAAGTTTGCTCTATTAGGATTTTGCAAATCGTTTCTTCATGTCCGAGCCTCACAGCATCAGCAATATGCATGAGTCTCCCCCCCCCCTCCCCTCTCCCACATGTGGGACTGTTTGTATGTCAGTGCTAATTCTTTTGTTTCATGTAAATTATTACTACGTTGTGTTTGACGTGATTACACTGAACTCCCTTGTGCAAAATTATGACAAATAACATGCCATAAATGTGCCGATTGAAGACCAGATGCTTCACTGGCTTTTGAGCAAAAATGAACAACTCGAGTGTTTTACATATTTTCACTTAAATAATTTTTTCCTAGTCACGGTAATGGGAATCAATTATGCAACAACTTCATCAATTCTCCCAGTGTCTGAAACATTGCTGTGTAAAAGGAAGGAGAAATCAAATTCATGCTCAGTGCAAACAAAAATGTTTTTTTGTTTTTTTTCCCTTCGTTTGAGCAGTCATCTGTAAGGGCTTGAAAAGTACAGACAGACGAGAAAGGCCACCACTGTGAGTCACATCGCGATCAACAATCATCTCAGCCTCTCGATTCAGATCAAACATCCTCAGTATTGCTAGTGTTTCACAATAACTGATAGAATCCCGAGCGGCTGTGACATTTCCCTTGAAATGATCGGCTGAGGATTTCACAAGCGAAGGAAGAGAATGTGTCTTTGCTCATCGGTCATGAGAGTCTTGTGTTCTGTCAATACGCAACTTTAATTGTCAGCATTTTTGCAAATGTGATGGAAGTTAATTTTCTGCTTATGGATTAAAGGCATAACTACTTTTGCTTTTTGTCTTTCCTCTAATGATGGATTTAAACAAAATTACTACACCATGTGCGATTTGATCTTGAAAGCAAGGTTGCATAAATACACCAATTACAAAGTGTGTTTGAGGTAATAAACGTATTTTTTTTTCCCATTAGCTCATTTTGTTGATGTTTTGCCTTTGCCACTATCGTATACGTACAGTAGCTGTGAATTATCCGTGTCGTCTTTCAATTCATGAGGCTTTTAGATGAACCCTCTAGCAGAAGTGATTTTCATTTTTATTTTAATTTCTGACACGGTCTGAATTTTGTCCTTGTTCAGTAAATTAGATGTGAGTTGACTGCATGACTGTCAGGTGTAAACGTTTTTGAACACCCTACATTAAACTAGGAGGCGGTTAAACACTTACTACCGTTTTCTTTTTGCTCATTTGGAGAAACTAATGAGATGTCTTAAAATAGTCCTACACATGACCGTGTAATTTGAGGCAAGTTGCCTGAGAGTTTGGTTGGATGCCGGCAGCTCGACCTATGACTGCAAAAAAAAAAAAAAACATCATTTCTTATCATTCCCTAGTCAAGTTATATCATTCTGCAGGAGCAGAAGCTTCCTGGGCTGCCATGACTGAGAAGTGATCGGTGGGAATGTATTCACAGCAGCGTCGCCACACAAAAAATCCCCCCAAAAAACCCAGCATTTCTGTACCTGTGCTTAATTGAGGGGAAACTCCCCTGACACCTACTCAGGCAGCTCTCACACCGATTGCAGTCAAGCAGCGAGAGAGAAAGAGAGAGAGAGAGAGACCTGAACCCTGACACAAAGACAGACAGGGGAACAGCGAGGAAATTATTAAACAAAAGTCGATGCTGTGCCCTCCACCAGCCACTTTCTCCAATCCCTCCATCTCACTGTCGTCCTCTAGGTGCTCGGGTCTGTCCCCCGACCCTGAACCATCTCCGAAATAGCTGTGCTAA
The DNA here is from genome assembly GCF_030014155.1 of Tachysurus vachellii. NCBI lineage: Eukaryota > Metazoa > Chordata > Actinopteri > Siluriformes > Bagridae > Tachysurus > Tachysurus vachellii. The sequence continues at coordinate 8,493,765 of NC_083478.1, read as the reverse complement.
ATATTTCAGCCCTCGGGAAGAGAGGAGGAGGCAAGGGAAAACAATACAAAGCACAAGAGAGGGGAGGGCACAAAGGTTTCAACACCCATCGTTTAGATGGAAAGAGCTAGAACACTAGCAGGAGTCGAGGTCAGAGCGGGGCATCGCTCTTATTGGCCCATCCGTGTTTGCTCCCATCTGCCCGGGTGCCATGTTAGCAAACGCCTCAATGCTCCCAGATATCATTACCCTTAGGCGTGCAGGCCTCACGCTCGCTTCAGCTGCTGTGTCAATATTGATCCAGTGCACGTCAAATAAGAAAATATTATTCCTCCCCTCCCGGTATTGTATTTGCCATAATCAAGTGTTGCCGAGGTTTCCTATAAACAGCGGTTAAATGAGAGATGGTGGGAGGTGTTATGATGGATGGTGTAGGCATGCTGCCTCACACTCCTTCTTCTGCTGGTTTTAATTAAGTGGGGCCTGCACCGAGGAGAGAGAAGGGCCGTACTGTTCCAGCATCACACAGGAGCCTGTAAATTGCCGATGAGCAAGCAGAGGGGGATCATGGAATTGACACGTTCATCAGATTGACCTCATAGAAACGTTAAACGTGCACAACACACTACCCTCATCCAGTTCAATCAAACGAATAGTCGACTCGCTAAATGCAGACACCAGAATTAAAGCAGCACTCAATCATTTATCGAGCGAATGTTTGGCCACGGCTTCAGTCACCTATGAGGGATTTCCACAGACTAGAATTAGGACACAGTTTTTCTTGTGCCGGTTTATTCATAATTCACGTATAATGGAGGTCAAATGGCAGTTGTTCAGGTCTGTTGATTAAACATTTCCTTGCTAAAGTTTTTTTTATCTAAGAATGGAAAATAATGAGCCATGCTGAAATTTTTTTATTTTATTTTTTTCTTCTATAGAACTGACTGTCCACGTATGGCTTTTTTTTTTAACCCAAAAAACTGGTATCTGTACCAGTTGTTCTGCTAAATAATTTTACATTTTGTTTTTTAGCAACGCATAACGACTACCAAGTATTCCTGTGTGTAAAGTAATCCTAGCTCAGCTCAGCTCAGACTACCAGGCTGCTTTTTTTTTTTTTTGTTTTTTTTGTTTTTTTCCCCCTCGTCTGTGGTAATCACACAGATAGCAGATGTGTGAAATTCCTGGAGTATTTCTCCACTAAATGCTGTAATGCCTTTAAAGGTGAACTATGGCATGGTGTAAATACTTACAAAAGAGATTGTATTCTTAAAACACATTTTATAAACAAGAAATCAAACAGCCTGCCGGCATCAAGAAAGCCAGCGGCACGAAGTCACGGCATGGAATGTCTCCCTTCTCACAGACCGTTCCATTCTTAATCTTTTAGCATTTTTAAGAAAAAAAAATAAAGAAAGAAAAATGAATCCTCATCCCTTCCTGGATTCCATTGAAACAGGCTTCTGCTGCTCGAGGCATGTCGGTGGTCGTGTTAATAAAGAATTCCTCAGAGGTGACAGGGCTCAGTGTTTTGGATATTTAATTGAAGTTTCACGTTCCCTTTAATTAGGCAGGCACAGCAAGCTCTCCATCTGTCACTGTGTTTCTCTTTAAAGGGTGTTAGAGAGAGAGAGAGAGAGAGAGAGGAGGTGATTCACACCACATACTAACCTGGACGAATAAGGAGGGTGAACAAGGGCCAGAGAGAGTCGGAGTGATAGGGCCAGCATCAGTGCTAGTCTCCCAGCCACGTTGTTGCGCTCCGGCTGCTACACTCCTAGCCACAAGATGGAGAGGCTCCATTAAGATCCTAACCTCTAGACACTATCTAGTTCACTGCTCTTCATCATGCAGACTCCCTTCTCAGCCTCAGACCCAACCCTCTGATTGTCACCAGTGTCACCAGTGCTCCAGTCCTGCAATGCACCACATGCCTAATGTTTAGCACAGAACGGATTCATCAAGCTGGAAACTAACCCAGGGTCCGCAGCTAGTTTTTCTTAAAAAATCCACTTCCTTTGATTCAGAAGCCGTGTTCAGGACCATGTTCAAAAATAAACAGCACAGAGAATATGTTTTTGAGGAAATGTTTACGCCTAAGGCTTTAGAGTTTCAAGGTTTAGCGCCATTGTCGATCACAACAGGTCCATCTCCAAAGAAAGTGACATTCAACACGCTGTAAAGACAAGCATGCGATTAAAGACAAACGCTCACCTACCCGTGCATCCGCCCACATATTTCTGAGTGAGAACACATTTTTACCATTTAAAGGCAACTACACGAGCGTTATTGTAGAGCAGGGGTAGAATTTCAAAAGGCTACAGTTACATCGAATTCCTCACGTATAAAAGTGAATAGGGACATTTTAATGCTTTAATCAACATTGTTTTAGTTCATGGCTATAAATAAGATGTTTTGACTTTTTGCAACGAACAATGTTGCCCACTCGGGCCGGTGTTATTTATTTAGTTGGTTCTAAAAAGGATAAAGCAGTTCCTGAAGGTGAACGAAGAACGAATGCGCTAAATGTGTTTGTAAGATACGGCAACAAAGTAAAGTTAAAATACAGGCGTTCATCCTGGTGTCTGATCATCTTATTATTCGTTTTACATTATCTCACGTCAGTAACCAGACCAGAATGTTTAGATGAAATGTGAAATCATTTGACTTCTTTCTAGCTTTCTGTAGCTAGTCTCAAGACTGATGCTTCCTTCAGTGGAAAAGGGAATCAGTGACAGAGCTCGTGCTGATTCGTGTTTACAAAACATGCTCTTTTTTTTTACGTCATTCATGTATCGGGTAGTGTGTTTTCACGTGCTTGGTTCGAAATGAGGAAATAATCAGTCGTGTCCGCATCTAGATCATGTAATAGATAGATTGTGATTATGTGGAATAGATCAGATATAATTTGTACACGTGTCTTGATTTGTGTCCGGCTCGTTCCTGTATTTACTATAATCTTTAAATAACCTTGTTTTGATTGTACGTTCATTTCAAAGCAGGTATAAAAGACGTTTTACCATCACACACTCAGCAAACCACCTTTTTTTTTAATCCAACTTCAGCACTGTGAAGCTACATACACACACACATCGTTTGTTATTGCTGCAAATCGATAGTCGCTTCACTATGAAGTCTCCAGTAATTGTAGGCGTTCCTACCACTGGTTGCCATAGTAATGATGTTTAGCAGCGTGTGGTGCTCTTAGACAAGGATAGCGTGCAATGTACTGTCTCTGCTCTCATCGGTTAGTTTGTCACAACTTTGTCGTGACACTGGACACGTCTACATCCGGTTACCTGCGGTTGTTGCCTTGTCAGCTAATCCGGGAAGATGGAGATCTAGGGCACGGTTAATGAAGAGAAGTCTGATGGTTATTAAAGTTATTTGACTCGCATGTGGTGTTGCAAGAAAGCTGACTCCACACCTGTGACATCACCAGTTCTTTATCGCAGCCCTTGAGGAAAATATCTGTAAAGTATTTGTTTGCTGCCTTGTTCAGTTGTCTGTTCATAGCATACACAGAAACAAGAAGAATCAGCTAGCTTTTGCAAATATTAGAAGAGGCTGTGTTGTTAACAAAGACTAGTGTAGTGTAAAATCGCTATATCCTGAAGCTCTTTGGACGTTAACTTGGTGTAAAGTGCTATAGCGACCCTGGAGCCCACTCACAAACACACACTCACCCTTGCACTCTCTCTGCTCAGCATAGCAATCAGCCAGCGTGCTGCTCAGCATTCAGAGTGTTTCTGCTCGAGTTCAGGTCAGAGTATATTATTCACTTTACTATGGTAAAAAAACAAAAACCAACAAAAAAAAAAAACAAGCCTGTCAGTCACATATTGAGCATGCTGCTTTTAGAGGCTGTTAATCATTTTGACCTTGACTTGAGAATTTACACAAGGCGTATCTTCCTCACACTCATCTTTTAAGACCTCTGGTGTTTACAAGGGTTGATGATTATTTATTGCGGACACCAAGGCATGAATTTAGAACAGCGTTCGCCGAGTTCCTAAACCGCGTCTCTGCACCAAGCCTGTGGATGAGCTACAGTACTGGGTGATTATTCAAACGAATATAAGAAGTATATAATAAACATCATTCGAATTTTATCACTCAAATGTGTTTATCAGTTGTTACTACGGAAGTCAGAGTTGGCACCGATTACAATAGCGACAAAATAATCCCGGCTCAGGTATCAGAGGAAACGTATCAGATCACATCAGAACCTGTAACAAATTGGGTTTAAACTGTTTAAATATAAAAGAGATCCAGCTGTTTTTTCTTCATACGTACTTTACACTTAATTCTACATTTACATTATGTGGTGGTTTTAACGGTTAGCACGTTTGCTTTGCACCCGCAGGGTTTCCTTCCCTAGGCCAAAGTCATGCACTGTAGAGTGATCGGCATCTCTAAATTGTCCATAGTGTGTGTGTGTGTGTGTGTGTGAGCGCGCACTTGTGTCGTGTGACTGATCGGCACTTCCCCTTGTGCCCCACGGGTTTGCACCCTGAGTCCCCTGGGTTAGACCACCAGGCAACACTGTGTAGGATAACCAGTACAGAAAACGGAAAGATAGATGTATAGACAGATATATTTCTTTTTTTCTTTCTCCCTTTCCTTTCCTTTCCTTTCCTTTCTCTCTCTATGTTAAACGTGATCACTTTGTCCAGGATTTGATCTGCCTGCTTCCTTTGCTAGTTAAATTGTAGTCTACATCCATCTATTTTTTATTTATATTTATTTATTTTTGGCCACTTTTACTCTGAACAAAAGTATGTATGTTATTAAAACTAACACGCAAGAATCATTCAGAGTAACGTTAGCCTGTGTCTCAAGCTGTGTAAAATTCTGGGCTCCTCTAGTTTTCTTGCTGTTTGCCTTCCCAAAATGGTTGTTGTCTGTCAACGATTAGCTTGTTAGTCATCATTCATAGTTGGTCTGGTTGTAAGAATATCCCCCAGCTTTGTATGTGCTCTGGTGCTTACAAGTAACTGCTTGTGTGGCTGTTTTCAGAGAAGAAAGCGTGTGAAGCCGCACCACAGCAGCTGTGTGTAAAAACGATCACACCTCGTGCAGTAACACTTAGATGTGGCAGTAATGAATAGACTATATCACAGTGTAGATAATGCCAAAAAAAGACATTTTACTTACACACACACGACTGCAAAAGAATGTAATTTGCAGCTCAGTGTGTGAGATATATTTTCTGATTATACAGTCATTTGTAGCACAACCGTTTAGCAAAAACTTAATATAAAACTTGCGTTCGTGCGGCGCGTACGAAGTGCTAGACGTTTTGCCCTCCTTAAAAAAACTCAAAAACTGTGCTTTTGATATCGTAATTATATTGATTATATTATATATATTTAATATTATATTATATTATATATTATATATAATTTTATAATATATATAATTATATATAATTATATAATATATATATATATATATATATCGGTTATATATTCGGTGTTTTTATATATATATATATATATATATATATATATATATATATATATATATATATATATATATATATATATATATATATATATTTATTATTATAATGATATCTTAATTCTGTACCAAAGGTTTTGTTGGTTTTGTTTTCATGCATGATCACTAAAGATAGATAAACCATAAACATTAGAGCTGGTGGAAAGAGGAAGACATGTTAAGTGGGGGAGGGGAGAGTAACGTCGCTTATTGCTGTGGGTTATTAAGATCGCTGTGTTTCATTTCACCAAAGCCATACCAGCACGAAAAACATACGCAGCACGTGCACGCTTTGTTTGTTTACACGGGAAGCTAATGTTTTAGGCAGTTCAGAACATCCTCACGTTGTTTTCCTTCTTTCACACGTTAGTGAATTCTAACTGGTCAGTCGGCATTAACTCCTTTTCTATATCAGCGGCTCTGACGGTACTGTCATGATGATCCGTTCGTGTTAAGGTACTTGTTGTGATACGTTATCATTACCATAGTACACAGCTTATTCACACAGCCCTGCGTGCCAGACACTTTACCAGCACGTTATCTAAAGCTGAATCTATTTACGCTAGAAAACGCCGTAGGTTAGTGAATAAGTACACGGTTCGGGACGCACTCCATGTCTAAGTCTAGTAAGAAATAGAAAATGTATTGTTATTTAACAAAGACAAGAAAGTATTGAAGTGTTAATGGTCAAGCTTTTCTGTAAGGAGGAGTTTATTTATTTATGGTAGATGACTTGTTTTAAATAATGATAAGCATCATTATTTATGGTAGATGACTTGTTTTAAAGACATTCATTAAAACGATTTCTTGTGGATGGGTTTAATTCCATGCAAATTTGTCAGCGACGGGAGGGAAAAAAAATCAATGATGACTAACTCTTTGTTGAGTAAGCGCAGGTTAATATTCCCTACGTCATTTCATCACAAGTCATAGTGATGGTTAGTCAGTGACGACGTCTTCAGTTCGTTTCATGGCAGCAGATATGAGCAGCTTAACCAAATGACCCATCAGGCTCCAGTATGGACCTATTTTTTATTTTTTTTTATTTTATTTTATTTTTTTAAGAAAGCACAATTGTTTATATGCTCTCTATTATTCTACATCTGCTGCCATCTCTCTGATGATTCTTTTAGTCTCTTCTCTGATTGTAATAGGGCCGACCTTGGATGAGGCTGAGCAGAAGCAGAGCTGATGTATGGCCTCTGTGCACAGGCCGGCAGTAACTGAAAGCCGTGTTTTTATTTCCTAGCGCAGGGCACGGTGTCAAGCCGTATAAGTGGGTTCATTTCTCCTACGCCGCTCCCCCTCTCCTGCTCTCGCTGCTTGGGAGGAATGCTAAATGTCAGGCTAGCGGACACGTATTAGTCTGAATAGAATAATCAGCAACAGAGGGAAAGAGCCTTGTACGGCGAGGGGCTTTAACGGCTCTGAGCGTACACACGACCGTTTTCTCACCCTATTTGTTTGATGTAAAATTGACCACCGTCTACTACTACTATTACTACTAATGCTACTAGTCAGCTGCGTTAGATTTAAATGAAGGGAAAGCTTCAAATGCTGTTCCTTCTGCACACGTGGGATTGAATACGACAAGGTGTTTAACGTGGGCCTCCTGCTGAGCCGACGTCTCGGCCTGTGTGGAAATGCCAGTGCAGCGATGTGTGCGGCTCACCCAACAAAGCACAACACTCTGACACCGTGCTGGAGCCAGGAATTCATTTACTAAATGAAATCACTGTGTGATCTGTGCAATTATATCGGTAAGTGTGAGGCGCTTATGCGTTTTGGGTGGATGCCAGAAAGTAGTAGGAACAGTGATGGAACAAATTTATTATTAAATATATCATTTAAGGCCCAATCACCTGTCCAAGCAGTCTTCCTATATTAGTAATGTTACCATAAAACACCTTTTATGAGGATTAAAATAAGATGCTAGTAATATAATGAAATGACATTTTATCTTAAAAAGACGGAATCGTGTCTCAAATGGACTTACACTATGTACTCTAGTGTAGATGTTCAACTCAAACACTAACGTTTTTTTTTTTTTTTTTTTTTTTTTTAGTAACTGGAAGTAAAAGCCGTTTTGTAGGCGATGGCAAATGAGGTCAAATGCACGTGACCTCAGTGTAATGGTCTCTGCAGATGAATTTTGCTCACATGATCCAAAAGCTGCATTGTAAGCGCATAGTAGCCCTGCCCCTTTTCCACTACGTAAGGAAAGCTGTGACAATTGAGTTCATGGAGTGTTCAACATTCTACATTTGAATAAGTGCATCATCTGTGTCCCTGAAGTCCATTTTCAGTGTATACTTGCTACATACTTGAAATAAAGCAAATTATTATAAACAACATAGGCTAGTGCATAAGTGTGCAATTTGGGACGCACCTTTTAATCATTTTTTTTGTCCTTTTTTTTTTATTTTTTATTTATTTATTTGTTTTTTGCAGTAACCCGAGGTACTGGAAGTGTGAATAGTTGACATGACGATATGCCCGAGTTCAGAGAGGAGCTAGCTGACTTTCAGCCTGACACAGAAGACATGTACGGTTCTGATTGGTTAATTGTTTCTCAACATAAACAGCTTGGAGGTGGTAACGTGGTTGATCAAACAAAGGGATATGTTCAGAGTTTGTTTGATATGGTTGAGTTTTTTATGAACGTCAGTTTAGCTCACTTACTGTACAAAGCATGCTACATGTACGTGAAAGTGAGCCGCTTTCACCGTTGCGTTGTTGTTTTGCTTCGTGTTGACATGATTATATGTCGACACGATAATCTCTGTACATTTGTTATCTTCAGCTGTCCACTACAGCTTCACATTTCTGTGCTTGGCTTGTTGCGCGCTTGGAGATGCTTTTCTGCTCACCCTGTCTGTAACTAGTGGTTATTTACCTTATCATAATATTCCGGTGTAATCCAGTCATCAACAAAATTTTTCTTCCCGCAGATCTGCTGCTCAGTGAGTTTTCCTTTTGTTGTTTTTTTTCGCATTGTTGTGTTTAAACCCTAGAGACTGTTGAGCATGAAAACCCCAGGAGCAAATTCTCAAACCCATCTTAGACCATCAAACACACACCACGGTTGAAGTCACTGAGATCACTTTTTCCCCTCGAATCTGATGTTTGATGTGAACATTAACCGAAGTGACCTGCGTCTGCATGATTTGATGCATTGCGCTGCTGCCCTGACACCATCGCCTCCCATCCGTCAGTCCCGCACCACCTCGTGCACGAGGAGCGCGAGCAAGGGGCAGGCAGGAGGTTCTGTCTTTCTGACAATGCCTGTGTGACACCACTCAGTGGCCTCTCCATCAACCTTGAGAAGAACACACACTCTGCATTCTAGCACGCCACAGCCTCAGTCGCAATTCACTACTGCAGCTCGGTTTAAAATAGAGCACCGCATGAAGCCGTTGATCTCTGCAGAGCACTGGCAGCAGCGCAGGCACGTGGGATCGATGCTGCCGGTTCGTTTTTCAAGGGCAGGAAGCGGAAACCTAGGTTTCACAGCAGCTCTATCAATATATGTGGTTTAGCATGTAGGTTAGGTTTGTAGTATTCCCTGAGCAGTGAAAACGTCTGTATTGTTGACTAGGGGCGTAAGAGGTTACATAGGATTATAACATTATATGTTTGTGATTAAGCCATTTCAAGCAGTTATTCCATCTTCTGAAAAACCACCGTCATGTGTATCTTTGTATCTAGAGCTTTAAATACCGTGACGTTTGACGTCACAGGGTCATGACACTAATGTTATGCCTAAAGCGTTATTTCTAGGTGGTGCAGCATTTCCCTTGACATGTATAAAAATAGAGTAGCTTGTAAACATTCCAGATCTTCTTTTGCAATGTTTTGATGAATTAACCACCGAGTCATCCTCTTGAGTCCACTGTAAACATATTTTGGCAGTTTGCCTGACCAAATAATTAAATACTTGCAGAGCCGCTGGAGTGTCAAGTCATCGAAATTGTCATGTAGAAAACTGACATTAAGCCATACGGTAATTGTTCTGGTAATGTTTCATTCCTGATGTTGAGTAATATACAGCACAGTTCATTTATTTTAGTTTTTTTTTTTAAATTAGTTATTACTTTAAAAAAAAGACTTTTCCTGCTTATGACTGAAATGTTGAACATGTGCCCTAATGGAGCACTGTGTTGAGCCTTTTACAGCCCTGTAGGTGAAAAACAATCAGGTGAACTTAAGAATGATTTATTGTAAATGTGTATATTTATATATGTATATTTTTATTTTATTTTTTTAACACCTTGCGTTCACATTTTCCTTCACTGTTCAGTGTGACTTTTTTGTGTGAGATTAAACAATCGAACCACAGAAATTGAACCACAATCCTGTATGATTGAAGATCCTGTCCCAGCAACGAACCCTGGGTCTTTACCTTGTACCATCTTTCTCTAAACCCAAGGTCACATGGGTCTTTTCAGCCACAAATCATGGTAGGATATTAATGACTTAATTAATAACTTAATATATGTATAGTGCTGGACATATCAGTAGGAACAGGCACCTGGGATGAACAGAATTCATGCCGAGGATGTTATTTATTAATTCATATTAACATGAGACACGTTCAACAGCCAAAAATAAACATCCTCCTTATCGGTTCTCGTCTAGCTGAAGTTTTGTTTTGGTATGCGTGGTTAAACGTAATGTGATGCTCCTCAATGCTCTAACTGTAACTTGACTGTAGATAGAACTCATTTTACTAGACATATTGATTAGCGCAGAGGACGGAGGATCTTTGCAGGACGAGCCACGTGGGTATGTGGAAACACTTTTTATACCTCTCCTGATAAGTATACAGTCACCTTGTGGTTAATGTCAAGGGACGATAAAGACACTATCAAAGAATATCTTTTTTTATGTGAGGGCAGAACAATCCTGCTAAAACACTGTAGACCAGTAGATAGATGGATGGATGGATTGATGGCTATATAGAAAGATGGATGGAGGGAAGGATAGGTGGATAAATGGATGGAGGGAAGGATCGATAGATAGATAGATAGATAGTTGGATGGATGGATGGACAGATGGATGGATAGACAGATGGATGGATAGATGGGTGGATGGATAGATAGATAGAAAGATGGATAGATAAATGGATGGATGGCAGAGTTGTGCTGATGTATGTGTGCCTGATGGCTTGTCGTGCTGACCTAATGGATTGGAAGCTGCAGTCCTGCTGCTGCACTTTCCTCTCTCTCTCTCTCTCTCTCTCTCTCTCTCTCTCTCCCTCCCTGAGTGGAGCAAAAAGAGGCACCATGCTTGGCTAAGCAACCAGCAGCCAGTCCATTTCTCAAAGGTTAATAGAGCTGCCTCATAATGCACACTAATCAGCAGCTAATGTGTTTGCTTTCTATTAATACCCACCCAGGTCAGCAGTGACGAACGGCTACCTTTCGTTCAGGAGGCGTGCCAAATCACCGTTTCTCCTTCTCTTGTTTTTGGCCTCAGTCCGTATGTCAAGAAGAGTGAGACTGTTATTTTAAGTGTGCTATGTTATGCTAAGTGGAATAAAGAGGTGTGTGTGTGTGCGCGCGTATGTATGTATGTGTGTATGTATGTATGTATGTATGTATGTATGTGTATATATATAATGTGTATGAATCAGTGTACATGCGCACACACATACAGGCAGAGCAGCGATGAATTCCTAATGAGCTTTGAATCCTCCAGAGAGCCCCGGTGACCTGTAGACAAATGGAGAGAGCACTCCTTGTGTTCTTGTGTAAAGAGCTTTTGTTTGTAAGCATTAGCATTATATCACTCCAATCTAGCCGTAAAAAGATTTAAGCCCTTTTTTTACATCTTAATTTTTTAATACACTGTTTCTTTGCAGGCAATTTATAATGTTTTACTCTGCATACGGTTCAGCCCTACTAAGCATTGGGACACGTTCTCGAGTTGGGGATATGGGAAGCAGCGAATGCATGATACAATGGTGTACGACAGCAGAAGCTTAGTCAGTGGTGTTGGGTGTTTTGAGAGAGCTTCAGAGGATATGCGAAGGATTTCCTGCTCCAAACACAGGCCTGCATTGTCAGAGCTTGCTACAGAAAAACGACACAGACAGAGCGCTATATGTTCAGATTTTCACTGCTATGCTTACAGAAAAAGAAAAAGGTCAGATGTCTTGGTTACTCGTACATACACACACACACACACGCGCACACACACACATACACACAATTGAAAGAGACATGATGAGCTGCTGAGCTGGTTCTCGCTGCGAGTCTGCTCTTTTGCACACACAGTAAGGAGGGTAATTGCTGATTAAGCCACATGTCTGAATGTTTTTCCATGTTTTCATTTTCTCCATAAATCCAGCTGATTATTACAGAATCCATAATTTCTACCTTGCGTTTATGAGCTACGATGTTAAGAATCAAATAAAGCCACGCCGAGCTGTTTAAGGCTTGAAACAGGACTCAATATAAGATGTATATAACCTTGATAAATGTGATAAAGAACTGAGGTTTAGTACTAGGGGGCAGTGTGATATACCAGTTGTTCTCATTTTTCTTTAAGGTTTGTGAGAAAGCTACAAACTAGCATTCATTTATTCATTGATTTTTTTTTTTTGATTTTTTTATTTGAATGTAGTAGTTTATTTATATGTGCAGAGACGGAGGAGTGGCTGGACTTTCGTTTCACTGCGGGTTGTATACCGTGTATAATTTTTATCTAGGTGACATAAAATTTTGAATCTTGAGTACTTCTATACAGAGCGAACGAGACAATTCATACAGAAAGTGATGAGACATACAGCGAAAGATTGAACATCATCTGGGAAAAATAGAGAACATGATTTTCTCAGTTTCCACACGGCCGGCTCACAGATCACTCACTCTGCAACTGTTCCAGTGCCTTGTCACTCGTCCGTTCGGTCATTAATCATATTCATGTGATGAGGTGTTTTGTATTCGCATTAATGGATAAAAGGCAACGATTGTCTAGTCGTCATCTTTGGCTTCCTCCATTAAGAGCATTACCTTAAACAATCCAATAAAATCACTCTTGGTGACACTCAGCACAAGTTAAAACGTACTGACGTCTGTATCCATTTAGGGAGCCGTGTTTTTATAAATACGTTATTGATTATTTTCATTCAAGCATTTCAAATGTTTGTAGGCACCTGACTTTTACACCCATTTATGCTTCTTTCAACATCCTATTCCAGATTTCATCCCTTTGCTCTTATAATAAACATTTGGTTCTAGGGAATTTAATTCAATTCAGTTCTAATTTATTTCTGTATCACTTTTAACAATGAATAATAATAAATGATTTGTAATAAAATTCTTAATATTTTCCTAATATCCAAAGAAGTTATACAGAAGTTCAAGATTAATATTAGAGATAGTTTAATGTGTTTGTATTTATCCCCAATGAGCAAGCCTGAGGTGACTGAGGCAAAGAAAATCTCCTTTAGATGGAAGAGGGAGAAACTGTGAGAGGAACTCAAAGGGGAACCCATCCTCATTTGGGTGACACTGGAGGGTGTGATTATAAATTGATATGCACTGGACAGTGTTGTTATGAATAATGTCCTTTCTACAGTCTCATACAGTCTAATTGTGCGCCTCAGGAGCATTAGTGAGGTCAGGCGCTGATGCTGGACATGGAGGACTGGGATCCAGTCAGAGTTCCAGTTCATCCCAGTGGTATTTAGTGGTGTTGAGGTCAAGGCTCAGTGTGAACACGTGAGTTCTTCTGCTTTAACCATGTCTTCGTGGAGCTGGCTTTGTGCACAGGGACAACGACATGCAGCAATAGTTTTAGGCCTCTTGGTTTCTCTGAATTGAACTTTGTGGCCACTGTATGGGGAAGAATAACAAATGGCTGTTTATGACTTTTGGCCATTCGCATGTCTACTGTATACAGAAATATTACTCAGTAAAAAAGGCCCATATTCTTCAGTATATTTAGTGTGGATGACTCTGGTGTTACTCTTAGTAATGACTACCTTCTTGAATAATATACTTTTGTACAGTGTAATATATTTTCTTGTTGTGTTTTCATTTCTTTTGTAGATGTTTGACAAATAATAACAGGAATCACCGAATACTCGTGTCCTCCTCGTATCGGCGAATACTTGTGTCCTCCTCGTCTCACCGCATACTCGTGTCTTCCTCGTCTCGCAGAATACTCGTGTCTTCCTCGTCTCGCCGAATACTCGTGTCCTCCTCGTCTCACCGAATACTCGTGTCTTCCTCGTCTCGCCGAATACTCGTGGCCTCCTCGTATCGCCGAATACTCGTGTCTTCCTCGTCTCACCGAATACTCGTGGCCTCCTCGTATCGCCGAATACTCGTGTCTTCCACGTATCGCCGAATACTCGTGTCTTCCTCGTATCGCCGAATACTCGTGTCTTCCTCGTATCGCCGAATACTCGTGTCTTCCACGTATCGCCGAATACTCGTGTCTTCCACGTATCGCCGAATACTCGTGTCTTCCTCGTATCGCCGAATACTCGTGTCTTCCTCGTATCGCCGAATACTCGTGTCTTCCTCGTATCGCCGAATACTCGTGTCTTCCTCGTATCGCCGAATACTCGTGTCTTCCTCGTATCGCCGAATACTCGTCGTAGCTTGTAATTAAAAATAATTGACACTAGTTCAAAAGATACAAACGATCAGTTTCCCATAAAAAAAAAAAATCTGTCAATTTTTTAATTTCATTTTATCTTACTCTGGATTAATTAGCTTTAAGCCTGTAACTTTTATATTAAGTACATTTTTCACTAGTTAGGCAGTCACATCTGTAATTCGCTGGCAGGAGCTCTTTTCTAGAGCTTACAGAGCTTTGTAGTCAAAAACACAGCTTCAGGACTGTTCACTAGTTCAGGGACTAAGAGTAGCATCAGTAAAAATCCCTGTTGTTGAAACCCTGTTTGATACTCGACTGAGTATGAAAGGCAAACACAAAGCAAGACAAGGATTTTAAATAGATAAACAGTAGAGCAAAGTGCAAATTCAACAAAGAATTATAACGTAATGTCTCTTCACCCAAACAAGAGCCAGATTTAAAAGGTATTTCTATTGTTGTGTGGCTCTACAGAGATCAGGATGTTGCCGGGGCTTGTGTGTGTTCTCACCTTCTGCCCAGTGTTTCCAGGATAATCTCCACAGCTCCTAATTTACATCCCTGAAGATAATTGACTGAATGAATTATTGAAGCTAATGAACTTACCAGCCGTAGTCTTTATAGTTAAGGCGCAACTGCACAGTCAATCAAATATCAATACCAATACACTTTGAGAATATTTTTGTCTCCCTTCATCATATGAATCTGGTTAATGAATATGGCTCACGGATTGACTTGTTAACACTCGTTAGTCCTGAATGTACAACAGCTGAACCCCTGTTTTGAAATACTGAACACACGTTTAAATATTACTGAATCGATTCTCCATTATTATCTCCATCCTAACACCTTAGTGCAGAAGAACTGAAAGTTGACTGCGCAAAAAGTGTAAAATGTGGACAGTTAGGTAATATCAGTTTAATCCATTAAGTGTTTAACATGTCTAATAATGCCATTATCATGGTAATTATTTTAGAGCTACTCTAGATAACAGGCAATATGGTTGTTTTTAAAGGGTATTAGATCCAAAAGAAAAATGGCTGTCTGTGTGTGTCTGTGTCTCTAAGTGCGTGTGTGTGTGTGTGTATGTGTCTGTGAATGTGAGTGAGTGTGTCTGTGTGAGTGAGTGTGTCTGCGAGTGTGTCTGTGTTTGTCTGTGTGTGTGTGTGTGTCTGCGAGTGTGTCTGTGTGAGTGAGTGTGTCTGCGAGTGTGTCTGGGTTTGTCTGTGTGTGTGAGTGTCTGCGAGTGTATCTGAGATTTAGTGTGTGTGTCTGTGAGATTTAGTGAGTGTGTCTGTGTGTGGAAAGACCTAAGAATTTCTTAGTTGTAGGTGTCTGTGAATATGAAGTGTTTGCACTTTAAAATTTACTGTAGCTTTCTGCTCGGTTTTTGCAACCAAGATGATGGATGGATGATGAAGTGGTGATGCATCTTACTCGGGAGTCTATATATAGTGAATAACCATTTTATATTTGTCGGATTAGGGAATAGCAAGTGCTAGCAACATGGGTAGTAAACAGTAACTATGGATGTGCTGAGTATGGAAAATTAAGCTTAATGCATCAACAGCAGGTGCTCCATTAGCAGAGCTAAATATCTTAAAAATGTCTGTGTGTGTGTTTCATAGCGGCGAAACAATGTGAGCTGTGGAGAAACAAAGATTTCAGCATGATTCCCTTGCATCAGACACGGATGCAGAAGGAGCCACAGGCAGGGAGAGGCTAAGCAACTTCAGTTGCTTAAGAGCAAAATAAATAAATAAATCAGTGTTTTAATACAGCGATCTAATCCGCTGAGTTAATAACCTTTATCTCTGGTAATTGCAGGGGTCTAAAAGCTCTAATGCTGCGGAACAAATGTGTCTCATGGCCTACAGAGAGTTCAGTGTGTGTGTGCGTGTGTGGACAGAGTGTGTGGGAGAGAGCGGCCTTTGTTTATAAAACAAGCACTTATGAAATCAGAACAGACTGTGTGTTTAGACATGTACTCTGTGTATAACACGCTTGTCAAACAGTGTGTTGGCGTTTTTGTAGATACTAATGTTAATGTCCAGCGAACGCCGATGTGTTTAGTGACACGAATGTCGAAGCACACGTACAGTGTGATGAAGAGCAGGCTGTCTTATGTAGAAATGTAAGGGATTAGTGTAGTGTGTTTGTTGTGTGCGCAAGTCTCAGTAATTCAGTGCATCGCACTCGCTTTGTGTTTTCATCACGAGGCAGCCAGAGCAGCTCTGAAACTCTGTGGATGCTAAACGTGAAAATGTCAATGTTATTGAACAGCCGCTGTGAGGCAAAGTCCTGATGTTTTTATTTCCAAGCACCCTGACTCTGGGGTAGACATTTGAGGGAGGGGTGTGTGTGTGTGTTGAAGGGGAGGAGGAGGGTAAGAAATGGTGTGTGTGTGTTTTGAAATGGAGGAGGAGGGTTAGAAATGGTGTGTGTGGCTGGGGGGAGGTGGGTATGTGGATGTCTCTAGGGCCTTGATGCTTAGATTAATTTTTGCAGCATAAGTGGTTTGGATAAATGTCATCGATTCAAGTGGCTGGTTGAAAGGTGCTGTCACTAAGACGGTGCGACTTTTTTTCCTTTTCTTTTTCCCCCTGCGCAGTGAAAATAAATGCTTTGTTAAACAAACCATCGGCATGATTCCCCTGTGTCATCCCTTTTATTTATTTGTTTTTCTTTATTTGTTTTTTCCCCATGTTATAGTACAGGCTGCTTTGGCTGTGTGACTTATTTATGCCATTCGTTCATGTATTTGTTTTGTTTTGCCTCTCACACTTATTTTCCTTTCATCATGAAAGGCTGGCTGATGTCGTATGAACGTGACATCACGGTAAGCTGGTTTGAAATCATCCTGAATGGGATTTAATTTCGAGGGTTAGGGGTCCAAGCTCCATCCAGACGTCCCTAAACGGATGAATTAAACATGTTATTTAACAAAGATAAACATAAAACCGTTGATGTTAGGAAGCTTTCTGTTTAAAGCTACACTAATGTAAGAACTAACCGGTTTTGCAGATGCTCGTTAAATGTAAATATAAATGGTTAAAAAGCATGTAGTTTATTATGAAATAAATAAATGCAATCATGGGAAAATTGCCGTGGGAAAAGAGAGATATAACTGATCTGTTATGATACAATAATGCACATTAAAGTGTAAGAGATTTCCTCTTCCAGTGTTTTGTTCTCTTCTATAACGTCTGCCCCTGTTTCTGTAAGTCATGTGACCATCAGGACGCACTTCAGTCCGAGCATCCTGTCCTCTTTCATCATCTACCTCCTCTTCTTCTGCGCTCACCGTGGGAGTGCTCTTCTCTACCTCCCTCTATCTTCCTCCTTTCTTTTGCTATGATCTCAGCTACACCAACCTCTTTCATGCATCGACGTTTCAGCTAAACCGAACCACTGCCTTCCGCTTTCACACCCTGCATTCGCCTGCACAATTCTCTGCCACCTCCAGCGGTTCTGACTCAGGGGGTGATTATTTTTGACGCGACCTCACTTTTTAGGCAGTTAAAAAGTGTTGAGCTGAATCACGAGATGCAAATGACAGCAATAAATCCGGTAATGATATCGAGACGTCGCTTCTCAAAGTGCTGGAGCGGCTTGCTTAATGAGTTCGGTAATTGGCTTTCTGCCAAGCGTCTCTCCATGTCGTACTCTTTTCTTTTTCTCTTACATTCAAACAGATATTGTGTACGTGGCTCAGTTGCCTTTAATATACACAGCCGTGCATTTTCCTATCACGATAATTACCTTTTACAAACAGCATACTACTGTGTGTGCGTTTTTATTTATTTATTTATTTTTTAAAAAAAATGTTATTATATATCTACTTACAGAGCTCCATGTGAAGATTCGTACATAAACAAATGACGTCTCGTACAGCATAATAAACACTTTTTTGCAAATTAAATTGCGACACGAATTAGTCTCACACGTTCACACTGGCAAGCATGTGATTGTTGATTCGACGGTGCTTCATGAACTGGTACAGTGGAAGTTGAGGGCCGTTTTCTGTGTTTTTTACCACTTGTATGCAGGGAATTACAGGTTGCAGCTCAAACCCATCATTACTCTGTGACATAACTCTCTTGTGTAATGAGTATTATTACAGAGCATTGTGAGACACTATAGATGACACTATAGAAGCTAGCTTTGGATTAGGATTAGCACTCATGGCTGCACAAGCAGCTCCATTTATATGCACATTACACCAGTGACCAGTCGTAATTATCATTTCATCAGCCTAATGTTCAGTCCACATGTTATAGCGATGACTCCTAATGTCACTTGTATCACAGATGTGAATGAAAGGATGCGCCTCATTTACAGAAGCTTTTTATAAGCAAAAGGACAAGTTCAGTAGAATCGGCTGTGATCAACTGTACTGGACGATCCTTGTTATTGGTTATTCCGGATAAAATAGGCAGTGTGATGTGCACTGAGTCTGAAAGCTGGATTATATAGTTAAGGGGTAGACATCTTTCTTCCCCTCCCCTGTATGACAAACTCAGCTTGTGAGTCTGTAGTATGGACAGATACCAAGAATGTTTGCTGTTGAGTTAAGCGATAATTGAATTGTTTATTAACCTCCGACTGCAGTGTAACTGGTGTCATTCCTTAGCTGAGAGTTTAGCGTGATTGATCGCTCACTATAAGGACAGCATCATACAAAACTAACCCCAAAAAAGGGGGTAAGGACACAAAATGTTTACTTTTCTGCAAGATTCCAGTTAAACAGTGTTCATGCTTGAGAACGAAGCTGCCAGTCATGGATGATCATCTGTTAATTGTCAAATGAGTCAATATAACAGATGTCGAACTATTTAACCCCCCATAACTGGATATCACCATTATACAACATCTAAAGTCTTCAGCACAAGCAGTAAAGTATCTCAAGCTAACAGCCCTCAGTTTACAATCTCTCCAAACCCAGCCCAATGATTGTGTCAAAGCAAAATCCCTAAGTAAAACATGAAAGTTTCCCCTTAATACTCGGCTTTGTCTACTTATAATACAGCTGTGACAGACAGGTCAGAAATGTTTCTGATGCAGATACCAGACAGTATCAGTAACTGCACAATACTGACGCTGTAATGTTTTTTATTGAATTTTGCGTGACTTTGTGAACTCGAATGTTTTATTAATAGCCAAGAGAGTAGTCATGCCTCAGGCTTTCCCTGTCTATCTGAAACACCGCTTCTGCATGCAGGCTTTGCTCACACAGCCGTCCAGCGAGTAAAACAAAGTCAGCTTTTGTGTCTCTGCTCGATATCTGCACACGAGGTGAACACCGGGTTTGCTGTTCAATAGTGGCAATGAAAAAATGTGTGCACAGATTTTTTTCTTTTTTTTAACGCTCGTTCCCACGTGCACACAGAGATCACAGACATTGAAAGATGTCCGTTTTGAATTAGGCCACGTATGTGTGTGTGTGTGGTGGTTTCTCACGCTGCTGCTTCTGCTGTTGCTCGGTTTGTTTTCTCCCTTTGCTGGAATGTACCTGCAGCCCGGGGAAAACAATAAGGTCTTTGTGACTCTTGCTGAGCAACGTCTACACACCGCTCTCCAGCCAGATTGAAACTTTCCTCTCTATTGTTTTTATCGTGCATAATTCTCCATAACTTGAAGCGTCTCACTATGAACTCCAAGCTCCTGGGCTGGAGCGTCCTCAGACTACGCAAGATAAAACCTGGTGGACTCGCAGGAAATTAACATGTCGTCGGGATCAGTGCCGTTCTGCATAATAATGGCAGCTCAGTTGGCTACTGCAGCCTAAGACGCGAGTGCTATTCAAACTAAAACACTCCTGAGGCCACTTAATTGCCCAACAATGGCCTTAATGTTTTGGCTTAAGCATTGGCTTTTAAAGCTGTTCAACCCATCTGGCCACCTCAAAGGTGTCTTGTCGCCTCCATTTTCTTTAACCACCAGTGAACGTTCATATTCTGGAAGCAATTCAGCAAGCTGCTAATTGCTTTCATCAATTTGAGTCAGTAAAAAAAAACAGCACAGTGGAGAATACTGTGTAATTCTTTGCGTGTGGTTTGTGAGTCACTTAAACCCGTATGACCCATTTGATAATATCAGCTTGTTACCGCTTACAGTACGAGGTAAACTATGAGTCACTAACAGCACGGTTTAATTCACCCCTTTTCTGCTAAATGCTTACTGTGAAACTCTCTGTACATATACGTATTTGTCATCTAATTACACTCACTCACATTTAACTAATCTCCACCAAACTTCACGTCCACGTAACAAAAGAGAAGCCAAGACCTGTCAGTTTAGTAGCACGAGTTCAGTGACAAGTTAAAAGCACGATTACTGAGTAAACTACATTTCAATATATACATAAAGAATGATATTTCTTAATTTAAGGGTGAAGATACTTTAGGTTTAGTGTAGCCGTCACCAGCTTTATATAACAAAACATTTTCCTTGGCTGAATTTCAAATTCTGTTCTAATTATGCCTGCAAGGGCACTAGGGAAGGTGCACAGTTCCATTATGATCTACCCAAAGTAGAGTGCAAACAAAGTAACTTGGCAAACCATTTGAAATTAGTCCCAAATAAAAGCGCAAATATGATAGCAATAAGATGCCGCCCAAAGAAACGTGGACTTACGGATTATTTTCCTATAAGTACACGTTTTGTTCCTCTTATACAACAGATCCAACTGTTTGCTATCATTTCTGATTTTAAATGTATTCAGAAAATTACTTCCTGTTACCATTTAAGAAGCTATCAACAGTCGTTCCCTTATTAGCCTTCCTTATTTCAGCTTGTCTTGTTGCCCAGAAAGTCCAAAGCTCAAAGTCCTCCGTCTTCAAGTCTCACCTCTAGTCGAAAAATTCTCTGACTTTTACAAAGCTCTCATACTTGAGACTCATTCCATAAATGTTAAACATCTCCTAACAGAAAACGACACTAACAGGACGATTATATAATCTTTCCTAACTGCCTGAGATTATGAAGATCTTTTGCCAAACACTTTCCTGTGAACGAGCTGTTACTATAGAAACAATCACACGCTAGACCGAGTGCATTAGCATGAACCTGATTTTGAGGAAACTTGACATACAGCTGACACTAATGTCAGTGTTGGGCATTTCCAGAAAATGAATCAACACCTTCTGAGACTTCTGAGACAGCAGCACTGAAT